>NW_020653732.1:3037759-3078393 GCF_003589595.1 Hyposmocoma kahamanoa | reverse complement strand
TTTTTACCCCTTGGTAATTATTAGAACTATGTGTTTTTTATTGGTTTCTTACAAATTACGCTAAAAAAAATTACGTTTTTGATTGTAGAATAAAGCCTTGATGTTTTATTTGTCCCTTTAAAAAACTTTATACATAAACCTTTAATATGTTAAGCATACGGTTCAAAGTAATAAGTATCATTGATAATTATCTACCTTGATAATTATCCATTTGTAAAACGAATTGGAACAGTAAAATTCTATCGCTATTAATGTCGTGACATGTGTCAAATGTCAATCTCAGTTTAGTAGTTTTTCATATATATTAAATAAAATAATAAATGGTTTTATCAAAGATTTTTCTTAATATTTATTTAGCTTTCTCATTGTTTATCATTTTTAGTCAAATATTAAAGAGATATAATTATGAATTATCATGGATAATTATCATAATAATAATTATCAGGGAAAAAAACTTGATAATTGAGAACCCTGATTAAAAGCGAATAAGCTGTGAAAGTATACAATGATTTTCTGATTATAAAGCCTAACAGCCTCCTTTGAAACGCAGCCTGACGTTTAGCATGATACCCTCGAAACCCATTGAGGGATTTCACAAATTCAACCATAGTAATACATTTCGAAATATCGCACCCTTAGTATAATAATGCAAAAAATAGTGTAATAATGCAAAAATTCAGCAAAATTACAGCTTTTCAGGAGAGCAGTTTATAGTTTTACGAAAGAAATTTGCCGTTAACTTTTTTATGCTTATATATGAGAATTATTAAGTTAATAATAATATAAATAAAAATAATTATACGAAATTAGTTTTATATAGTTCGTATTATTTTTATGCCTTTCTTGTCATAAAAATTTTGACGTTATGACGACCTCCGTAGTCGAGCGGCTCGCACACCGGTTGTCATGGTGTTACTCAGAGTTCCCGGTTTCGATCCCCGGCGGGGTCAATGTAGATATTGTCACAGATCTGGGTGTTTGTGGTACCGTCGTTATAACACAAGTGCTTTGGTTTGGGGTAGGAGCAATTTATGTGACGTTGACTTTTAATATTAGAAAAGTGATGATTTAAAAAAACAACGCCCACGGCCCAGTCAAATAACCAATATGCTGGCACCAAATATATTATGACTTAATTATATTCGATAGGAAAAAAGAAAAATCGTTGTATTTTGTTCAAAATATATTTAGTTAGCGTCTTTTGTTAATTTCTCGTTTACAAGACGCGTTACCAGTATAAAAAGATCTTGGTAAACTGAATTTTACTATGCCCACCAATGGCGACGTGTGCCAGTTTATATTGTAAATATATAAGCAAAGCTCTAGCCGAAGGAACGACCGTTATAATCGGAGACCGACATTTTTTTCCATCGAACCCCGTTGTAAAAGTAGTTGGGATTATTGTTGAAAATGTTTGCAGTATAGCTTTTAAAAGCAGATATTTCTTGGATATTAAATAAAACTAGATATAAACGTAACTTTGATTGCGTGCTTTTATCACGTTAAAGTAATAAAAATAATACGAAAGTTTTTTTTAAAGCCTTGAGCAAAGGCCTTCCTTCCTTCTCTCCACACCTCTCTGTTTTGCGCCACTGAGGTCCAGTCCTTTAGATGCGCTCGTCTCTCCATTGACGCTTTGGCCTGGCCCATGGTCGTTTTCTATCTTTGGGGATTCATTCTGTGGTGGCCTTTGCCCACCTCCTATTTATGCAAAAAAAAGTTATCGACGAATTTAGTTTCTTACTTTAAACCTCATTTCTGAAAAGTTGTGATTTTGCAGATGTGGCGTTATTACACCAAGGTTGCGAATTTAGGTTATATTTTAGGATCTTACAAAATAGCAATGCTAAGTTAGAAAATTATCTCAAAACCAGGCAAGATTAATTAGTGTTGCCAGCTCGAAGTCTAGATATGACTTTCTAAAAATTATAACAAATGACCGGAATCAAGCCTTCGCGTGAACAAAACCATAGACTAAAATGTATATTTTTATATATAAAAATAGAAAGTTAAAATCTTTTTCCGGTATATTTAATATACATAATTGTCTCTGGTTACGTAATATAGTTACGGTGGAAGAAAGTGGCCAATTAAAATTTGGTAACAAATTGTATTTTGTTTATGATCGTGATGTAACAAAACGTTATAAGATAATAATATTTATTTGTTTGTTTATTGCAAAAACCCACAACTCACATTATAAAAGGAAAACACAAACATTAGGTCCTGCTTTTTCTGCAAGAAATTTTGTTCCTTCAGACCTAAATATAGAAGATAATAACTAAAATAAGAGGTTTACATGCAGAACAAAACAAAAATTAAGTAACCCAAAAACAATATCAAAAACAATGAATTATTATAATCTATCAGCATCATCATTATTAATACGTCCCACTGCTGTGCACGGGTTTAGGCCAAACAGCCTGCGTGGCAGAAAGGTCACCATGCTGGAGAGCCAGTCAGAGACCACCGGGCAGGTACAAATATTTCTACGGCCTACATTTATCTCACGAGAGAGTTTGGGTGTAATTTGTGGTTGTCTACATGTGTGTGCGATAATTATTATGTATTCCGTTCCAAAGTTTGACCGCCTAAAGAGTGAAGGTATTGAAAGATGGAAAAGATAACTGGGATCTAACAATCTAATATTTTTGTATTATTGATATTTTTGGTTATTTTAGATGACGTATGATATTTTTTTTATGATACCAAATGACAGGACGACCAAGTCTTGCGCTTGATGGTAAGCGACACGCCGGTTAATACCAGTTGCAGTGGCTCTCAGAGCTTTAAATAGCAAAGATCTCAGGGACATTTCCACTGCGCCTGTCACCTTGAGACATACGTTGATAGGTATCATCAAAACCGAACTGCGGTAATGCTCTCAGCGGTAGAAATAGGTAAGGTGGCAGTACTTCCTTGGACTAACTCTTTCACAAGAAGCTCTTCTGCTTGTAAAAGGACAGACGGTGTCTCTATATTTTGATCTCTCTCTCTCTCTCTCTCTCTCTCTATATCTGCATAGATTATGTAATACGTAACTGTACAGACAGGCAAACGTATCAAGTACCCTCAGTGCTCATAACCAGTTTGCGTTCTGTTATTCCGATCCACTATATTACACAACGAAACGCACTTAAAAAGAAACCTGATTTATTTTCTTTTCTCGAAACTGGCTCTTGTGCGAAATGGCAACGCACATGTCCTTTATAAATGTAAAATTCGTAAATCGAACGTGAAAGTTCCTTTCGAATGTTTATTTAAAAATTTAAATTTGAAATTTTTCGCACTGCATTCTTTTTTCGCTTTTTAATTGAATATGTAAAGATAATATCGCACGTTAATCCAATACTGTCACTAAACGAAAGAGTCTACATTCGGGTAATGGCCATTAAAGTTTAAATTTGATTTTTTTTTAAGTGAATATAATGTTGTTAACATAAAATAATTAACTTTAGAAAGGTCTATAATTTGACGTCGTAATAGGCAGAGTATAGTATTTACCTAAGTTTCACGGAAGTAAGACACTTACAGTGGATAATACTATAAGTGGGTAATGGGCAAACGGTAACGATGCTGCTCTGCCACGCAGATGTCCAGGGTTCGATTCCTGGGCCGGGAGAAATATTTTCATGGCCTACATTTATTTCTCTCGTGAGTTTGGGTGTAATTTGTGACCATGACACCTGCGAGACAGGGTTTCCCTAGTGCGGGGTTATGAGTGTGTGTGCTTTATTTTTTTTATTTATTTTTGGGTAATACATCCCAACGGAATTATTGTAGAGCACCTTTGAAAGAATTCGTCCAGGGAACTACAGCAACCTTCCTATTTCTGCTGCCAAGCAGTAATGCGAACATTATTGCTAGTTTTGAAGGGTTATAGGTGCTTGTGAAGATACAGGCACATGGAACTTGTTAACTTACGTCTCCGGGAGACGGGCACAGCGACAATCTCGCTGAGATCTTTGCGATTTAAACCTCTGAGTGCCACTCCAACTGCTATGGACAGGCGTGACGTTTACCACTAGGCGTACGACTTGTTGTGGTTTGTGGTGGTGGTTTCATAAAAAAAACCCACTGAAACGACTGAAACCGTCACAAAAGCAAATTTTTATGGGTATAGCTACTCTTTTCGACAACAGAAACCAATACTGTCAAAGCAGAAATAGAACCTTTTTGAAAATTTGTTACATCGTGTAATAAAGCACTAAAAAAATCTAGTAGACAAACAATATTACTCTTTACATAACATAAACTTGTAATTTTCAAGTTTTTCAGTTACAAGTGATTGATTATTTAGAATTTTATGGCTGGCTTCACGAAATACAGGTTGCGAAAGAAAAAAAAATGAAATTTGAATTAAAATAACTTGTACGAATCGGTTTTTGTTGAATTACTAAAATTTGTTAACTGGTGTATGTAGAAGTCGCGTTCTTGGGTTTTTGTGGTTGTATACAATGTATACACATGTACACAATGAAATTGAAACTATTCTTCTGTAATAATTCATAGTTTTTAACCGACTTCAACAGTCGGTTTTTTTACTATTTGTGAAAACACAGGTTGTGTAAAATTTAATATGTAACTAAATAGTATCATTGTGTACATAAGGTAACTTAGGCATACAAACATATAAACAAATATCGCAAAAGAAGTGAGCATTTGACTTCCGTCTCACCTGATGGAAAGTGACGATGAGGTCGACGATCGCATTTATTGTATCCCACTATGACACAATTACTTTTAAAACATCTAATTCAATGATGAACGGACAAATAAATTTACAGTTAAAAATTAAAAACTTGCTTATTATGAAAAAAAAGCCATATCGAATAAAATGATAAAAAAACCCTAAATAATGCAAATAAACAGCTTTTTATTGACCGTGTGAAATACAGTACGTCGCAGTTGCAATCAGGCTTTCAGCAAATCGTCAAAATGTCCAGCCGGCTAAGGCCAAAGCTGATAACATCGATGTTCCATCTTTCGTACTCAGTGTTAAAGAACCAAAAGTGTCAAGCTTAAAATAATCGAAAAAAGCCAAATGTCAAAAACGTAACTAGCATAAATAATTAAATTTTTATTGAAATTATATTCAATTATTTTTTGTGAAATTACTCCACTAGTTTGTTATAATTATTAATACAAAGATCGAACACTCAGAAAAAATTCCTTCGATCCGGTCGGATTCGAACCGACGTCTTCTTGCATACCGTGCCAGACGCTATACCAACGAACCAACGGACCTCACGAATTTTTCTATGTGCTTGCGTCGTGACTTTGTATTTGGTTTTTCAACGACTTTTTAGTCGTAGCGCCATCTATGTTCCGTGGCTTAGTTGGTATAGCGTCTGACACGGTATGCAAGAAGACGTCGGTTCGAATCCGACCGGATCGAAGGAATTTTTTCTGAGTGTTCGATCTTTGTATTAATAATTATAACAAACTAGCATATATAAGTTATCGATTAATCCACAGCAGTTGCAGTGCCACTCAGAGCTTTAAATCGCAAAGCTGAGTGACACTGCTACTGCGCCTGTCATATTGAGACATAAGAGTCTATCAACCTCAAATTTCTTGTCACTGTGACTGGCTCACAGTGAAATTGAGTCAGTCACTTAGGAAATAAAAATATAGTAAAATTGAGAATATACACTGATTACTTTACGGTGTGAAAACACTTATCTGGAAATTATACAAGAAAACTGCTGAATTCAATAGGTATAACCATTGACTTACAATTATATGGACGTCGGGTCCGCGCTAAAAAGTGTCCGAACTTATAGGGCGTTAAAATCGTATACAGAGCGTCATTCACGCTTTAGTCTTCGTTTGTTCGACTGAGAGCGAAGCGAGCAAAATTAGACAGTACTGCGATGACATTACAATTTAAATTCAACGTTTTAGCTTTTTCATATTCCTTTACATGTCACTACGTTTAAATAGGTTGACTTGGGACATTTTTTTCGTGGTTTTTGTATTAGACCCGTCGTCCATTTATTTGTAAGTCAATGGGTATAACATACTCTATAAAGATAACTTAACTAAATAGAACACGTTATAGTATTTTCAAATGGCCTTATTTTCGTTCGTAAAAAAATACATTCTGAAATAAAGCCAGTATCCCTGTTGCTCGGCCCAAACAAAATGAGTCGTGTTAGTACGGGAAATATTTGAATGCGAGCTAAGGAAGTATATACTAATAAGTTGACAAATCTCATGTGCCTGTAATTTCACAAGCACACTTCAAAACCGGAACGCAATAATGCTAACATTACTACTGCTTGGCGGCAGAAATAGGTAAGGTGGCAGTACTTCCTTCGAACTCTTTCACAAGGAGCTCTACTGCTATTTAAGCATAAGAAAGTTACGGACTAATTACATTTGTAGAATCTTAAACCTCACTCCTGGCAAAATGTGTGTGAAAAATTACTTTATAAAGAACTCCACAGTCAGCTATAGTGACCATCCGAGAGACTTAAGAAGCATTTAACAAAATTCGTATTTCGTAGACTGACCGCAACCCGCATATTGCCATTTTGCAATATTTATTGAACATTTCACAATTAAATTTAGCAAGTACATGCGTAATAATAGACTAAACTGTCGAAAATGTAATAATGTATTGTTTTTTAGTTAAATAAGCTATATTTTGTGATTTGCAAACGTTTTGTGTTTAGGTACTATATTAGCTATTTCAAACAATACATCGTAAAATGTGAATATGGGATTTGTTATATGAAATTATGTTTAATATTGCACCCTTGGTTCAAAAAGATTACATGTACAAAATGATGAACGAAATTAGTCGATGACTTTTTTATGCTTAAAGAGGAATTGTAAAATTTCACATATATACATAATTTGTGATAAAAATACTTACGACGACATGTGGTTTTATTATATCATGGGCGCGACATACTGCTTTAACAACTTGTAGATATATGTTAAGTTGAAGTAAATTTGATTAAATAAAATCTTTATTCTTTAATCTTTATCTTTATTTATCTAGTATTGAACAGAAAAAGAAGCCCAGATTGATTTTTTTTACAATATTAAGTGACGGAACGAACAAGTCATGCGCCTAATGGTAAGCTACACGCCTGTCCATAACAACTGCAGACACATTGAGACATAAGTTGATAAGTCCCATGTGCCTGTAATTTCACCAGCACCCTTATCCTTCAAAACCGTAATGCAAAAATACCTGCTTGGCGGTAGAAATAGGTAATGTGGCAGTACTTTCCTGAACGAACTCTGTTTCAAGGAGCTCCACTGCTACTAGAATTCTTAAATAAACCAATGACATTAATTAGTTAAACAAAAGGAAACATCAAAAATCATCATGTTTATTGGTTAAAGTGAATCATTTTACGTTTTAACAAGTCATAAATCATAAACAATCATTATCGTGAATTGGATTTTAAATCGTGTGTGTTAAGATTATTAAAGTAAATAAAAATAGTTCATTTAATTAATATAACATTGTTGTAAAATATAATTTAATGCATTTTGAATAACTCAACTGCTTCTGAAAATTACGGATAGCGCCTCGCAACGACGCCATATTTAAAATCAAAAGACGATTGAAGTCATTCTTTTTTCAAATCAAACGTTATGGTTCATATAAACATGGTTATCATAATTCTTTCTTAGCGTTCCTCCAAATTATTAATTACGTATTTGATTAAGAAAGTGTACAAGGTCTACGTACAATTTAAAAGCACTTTTTTGTATCTCTTATGTCACCTAATTTTATTAAATCTCGCGTGAAGTACTAGGAGAGCAAGCGAGCGGAAGAGCAGCACAGCATAAGTTTGTTTATGAAAATAGTAGCTATACTCGGCATCCGTTGCAATGTCATTGAAACAAAAGGAAGTCAAGTATTGGAGACGTATTATAGCTGCAAAAACTGCCTCTTCTGCTGTGTTTACATAGATTTGCGGACGTGGGCACATCTCCTTTTCATATTCCCCATTTCCTATCAGAAATAATAATAACTCACATACTCATAGCCCCACACTAGGGAAACCCCATATCCCGGGTGCCAAGGACACACATATAGACAATCACTAATTACATCCAAACTCTGGAGAGAAATAAAATGTAGGCCATACAAATATTTCTCCCGGTGGCCCAGGAATCGAAACCGGGACCTCTGCGTAGTAGCACCATGGCAACCGCTCGGCCACGGAGGCATTTAATCAAGAGTGTCATTGTTTAAGTGTAAAAAAAGGTGTTAAACGCTTGTGTTTTCCACGAAAAGTACCAGGATAGCATAACAAGTGACAGCTAACGCGCGGAGAAAAAGTTGCTCGGCCAAGACCCATATAGCGCGAGCGATGTTCACTGACTCACGCGTCTTGATACTTTGATTCTATCTTATGAACAATACGTGAAGGTCCACGTATAGTAAAACCTGTATGTAATAGTTAATTACTACATACGAAATATATACATTTTATACAACAAAATTATATAATTGTTACTTTAGCTAGAGATCAGATACACTTACATGGAGTGGTTAACACCTCCCTCTGGCATTCTGGAATTATGTATGTTTTTAGTGGTAGACAATTTAGAAAAATCAAAAACGAATAGTTAAACATTATGCGCTTAAACAAATTTGTATGGACATAATACTAAAGAAAAAAAAACCGGAATGTGAACTTGCGACCCCGGGCTTGGCAGGCAGACTCTGGTCCACTAGACTCACTAGCTGCTTTTTATTCTATAATGTTTATATTTTGAAACCGTATCGATATACTAATTGTTCTAAGTATTGTCACAACACAAGGTAAGGGGAAAATCTAATGCATACATCTCTTCAGTTACCTTGCCGACTATACTATGAGGAAAATATAGTACATTAACCTTGCAACCTTCTAGTCCGTAGTCTATTCTCTAATGATTCGAAAAACATTGAGAGGTCATAAACGAAAATTATTTCTCCATGTACATTGTAGATTGTCACAAAAGTACTCGACCAAATTTTTGTAATTTGCCTTACATATTTCTGCCGTCAAGTGGTAATGTGAGTATGACTGCGTTCCGGTTTAGAATGGTAACGATGCTGGTGAAATTATAGGCACATGGGTTTGTAAACTTATGTGTCAGGGTGATGGGTGCAGTGGCAAAGCCCCTCAGACATTTGTGATTTTTTTTTTGTGGTATGTAATTTTATATAATATTGCACATCTTAACTACCTAGTAATATAATTATAAGTTCACAGATAGGCATAGTAATAGTAGATGATTACACGCCGGGCCTAGCTCTTTTAATAAGAAATCTAGTAGCAGTTGAAATCCTTCTTAGAACGCACAAGAATATAGGCTTTAATGCAGTTTTTCTTCTGAAAAGAAGAAAACGCAATGTTAAGTACCGGATTGGAAGAGCGGTGGCTTCTGATACAAGTATTTTCATACTTAAAAGAAGTTCACCAGCAATGATAATATGTAACTTAGATTAAGTTAAATCAATAACATTTTTATTTATATTTTTTTTATTTATATCCTTGTGAAAGAGTTCATCTACAGAAGTACCTTACCTTCTATATTTACTGCATTCCCATTATGAATTATGTTAGTGAAATTGCAGACCCATGAGCTGAAAAATAAGTTGTGGCTCGTATGTGAAGTCGAGCGCAATATCATGGTGAATGGCACAAACTATCACCTAACAGTTATTCTCTGGATAATGATGATTATGATGAATTTTCTATTTACTCTACATCACTACATTTAGTAGCAGTAGAGCTCCTTGTGAAAGAGTTCGTCCAGGGAAGTACTGCAACCTTACCTATTTCTGCCGCCAAGCAGTAATATCAGCATTACTGTGTTCCGGTTTTGAAGGTAAGTGACATTGCAGGCACACGAAACTTATCAACTTATGTCACAGGGTGACGGGCGAAGTGGTAGTGCCCCTTAGATATTTGCGATTTAAAACTCTGAGTGGCACTGCAACTGTTAAGGACTGGTGTGTAGCTTACCATCAGGTACAACACATGTTCGTCCGTCACTTGATATTATAAAAAAATGGCATTTTTTTTACTGTCGCTATGTTGCTTAATATTTAAGCGTTTTTTTTTCTACCCCAACTTCGAAGCTCTTTTTGTTAAAGTATCAAACAATCCCAATCGAAGTATACGCACCTATGGTACGCATGCGTGCAACATGCACTCAGGTACATAGGCATAGACATAGGCTGATATGATAATACTGGCCTAGGTGGACTGAAGCCTCGTTTAGATGAACAATTTTGTTAACTAATTAGTTTAGTTGATAGACTATAGTTTTGTTTTAATTTAATAATAGCATGACACTGGAATATCTACTCGCAAGTCTGTTTGTCTGAAATTTACGTACGCTTCAAATCAACGAAACAAATTGTTGCTTTTTGAAATAGGATTGGACGATGATATGAGCAATTAAAAATACAAAATATTTACTTGTTGCATATATCCATATATGGCCCATCATACCCATTATAATTTCCAAAAATATCCGTATATATCGTTATTTTCACAACACAATCTAAAATATATTTTTTTGTTACATATTAAGCATTATTTTCCATATAAATACAGGATTTATAGTACATCTCCTGATTTCAATCTCATTTCATAAAAGTTAACAACAATCCGTAACTTCTAAGCACTGCGTTTTGGCATTTATCTTCCACTTGTAAGCCATCGATTAGTTAAAGCTAATTACTGTACAAGTACAAACGCAGCACAACGCATACCCTATTAGTACATGCACTCACGCGCGTTGTCATGCGTGCTGTGACGTCATGACATTACAGGTGGGAGGTAAAGGAGTGGGGGCGTTAATAACGTGATTAGAACTAATTCAAAGGTATTTGACCGTACAATGGAGGTTATAAATATCTTACATCTAATTCAGAGAGATAGTATAGTTAGAGTTCTAGAAATAATCATCATGAATCCAAGTAATCAATATCAACTTTGAGATAGAATAACAATTTTGAGGAGTCAATTAATAGCAGTAGAGCTCCTTGTGAAAGAGTTCGTCCAGGGAAGTACTGCCACCTTACCTCTTTCTGCCGCCAAGCAGTAATGTGAGTTCGCCCCATCACTTCGAATCATAAATAAAATTGCTTTATTAATCGACTAATTGAAAAAAATTGCTTTACAGGCATTGACTTACAATTATATGGACGTCGGGTCCGCGCTAAAAAATGTCCGAACTTATAGGGCGTTAAAATCGTATACAGAGCGTCATTCACGCTTTAGTCTTCGTTTGTTTCTTCTGACAGCGAAGCAAGCAAAATTAGACAGTACTGCGATGACATTACAATTTAAATTCAACGTTTTAGCTTTTCACTACGTTTAAATAGGTTGACTTGGGACATTTGTTTCGTGGTTTTTGTATTAGACCCGTCGTCCATTTATTTGTAAGTCAATGTTTACAGGGCCCTATTTCCGAAGCACAAACTTCGTAATTACAGCCGTTTTCTCACTATAGACGATCAACAGTCTTGGATTTCGAACGGGGCTACAACTAAGAATGTGTGATAATTCGAACGGTCCTGTCTTTTCGTTGACAAACTTCGAGAGTAGTTCCGAGGTCAGCCATAGTGAGAATACGGCCTTAATTACGGATTTCGTGCTTCGAGAGTAGGGCCCCAGGTTTGAGTGACTTAGTTTGTACCCTAGAGTTACATTCTGTAATGTAATATTGGCAGCAGAGATTTTTGTAAAAGAGTACGTCCAGGGAAGTACTGCGTCTTTACCTATGTCACTACTGCGTTCCGGTTTGGAAGGATAAGGGTGCTGGTGAAATTACAGACACTTGGGACTTGTCAACTTATGTTTCAGGGTGACAGGCGCAGTGGGAGTGTCCCTCAGGTCTTTATGGGACTTGGCAACTTATGTTTCAGGGTGACAGGCGCAGTGGGAGTGTCCCTCAGGTCTTTAAGATTTAAAGCTCTGAGTAGCACTGCAACTGTGGACAGGCGTGTCGCTTACCATCAGGCGCACGACTTGTTCATCCCGTCACGTGATGTTATAATAATCTCAGTACATAGTTCTAAAAAAACTGATCTCAAAAGTTCGTGGCATTACGTCCATTTGACAAGTTTTATTGAAATCGGTTACCGGAAAGATAGCGAAACTGGATTCATCCCCTAGTTTACGACCCTTACGAAATGGGACCACTGCTGAAGTATCCTCTTTCCAAAAAAAAAAAAAGTCATTAAAATCCGTTCACAGATGTGGAGTTATCGCGTAACATACATACAGACAAACAAAAACGTAGTCGAATGGAGAACCTCCTTCTTTTTTTGAAGCCGGTTAAAAAGTGAAATAAAATAATTCAGTATTTATAGAACAGGGAATTCTCAGATCTGTTCCTCTACCACGAGTTTGCAGTGACAGTATCGATAGCGACCGCGTAAAATGTTTGTATATAAAAAGTACTACTTGTGACATCTAGGTGCGCTGATTAATTTGCCATACAAAATTGTGAAGTACTTAACGCAGTCGCTTGCGACAACTGTCACAGTCAAATCGTGGTAAAGGCAATGGTAATTGGTGTGATTGTCTATTTACATCGCGTATATAACCAGAAATAGAGACGAAATAAGGGCCACCCATCCCTGGTAAGTCATCAGGCAAATGGGCCTTATATCAGTTTTAAATATCAACTGAAATAGTACAGCGCCAACAACTGATATGTGTATACGTCTCTGTATATTCCAAAAATATTCTGTATTTATTGTAATAAAGGCTGTTTCATTCGCTAGTGTTTCAAAAACAGCAAAACATCTAGTTAAAAAACAAACGGAATCACATTTCATCTGTAATTAAATATGTGATTTTCATCCATTATTGCAAGGCTCAAGTTAAACTGGTCGATTTGAAGTGAAACAATTGACGACACCCGTCAATTGTTTCGAATTCGGGCTCACCAATCTGAGTGCAGTTGTCATCGTAATGATTTGGCGAAATAGTTTTCATACCAATTAAATGACATTTCGTCTCTATTTCTGGTTATATACTGTATGTCTATTTATGATACAAGCATTAGGGTCGCCTTATAAATTTTCGTTAAACTGCTTAAAATTGTTTGTATTTGTTTTTATAAATTATAACAAACTAGTGGACTGCGGTGTCAAGCCACTGCGAAGTCACTTCCAGTGTTTTGATTTAACAGCGCTCGTATGATTTCTCTAGGTCTCATCGATACCCTTACATTTCAACTTTGGGGGTATTAGTGGTTTTGAGATATTAAAAACTAAAATACAATGTAAGTTTTAAAATATAGAAATTATTTTGACATGACATCGTAAGCATCAATACAGTTTTTTGGTTTGACAATTACGCATGCGAAATGTAGTATAGTGTTGCGGGGCGCCTGATTAGCGAAAACTCTCAGATTGCGAAAATGTCTCTACTAACATTTGTCGCCGCTCAAATTTTAAGAATAATAAACGATGTTCTATCGCGTCAAACCAAAATTAGTTAAATAAAGTGTTTTGTAATTTCATAACAAGAAGAATCTTTCGGCTGTTAACGAGGTAAAGAAATTTCTTAGTGTATTAATAGAAATAACTTACTTTCCAAAGTAAAATTATAATGGCTTGATAGATTTCTTTAATATCTAATGTACAACGTAAGTTAAATATCTTTTTATGTTATTAACCTCAAAAATTACAAAAAAATGTTTTGATTTGACACGGTAGTGGAGTAAATTTACAGAAAATGTAGTATTAAAACATAGTTAGATATTCAATGAACTTAATATTACGCTTAAAAATTTTTAACGGAATCCTAAAAAAAATATTTCGTCGTGTAGTTAAGGACATAACTACTTAAGTGAGGTTGTTTAACTTAAGGTGATAGTTAGGTATTTCCCACGGCTGCCTAGTTAAGTTATTCAAGGTCTTATAAGGAATACTTACTACCATCAAAGCATTGTAAGTAAATAACAGAATAAAATTCTGTAGCTCGCGGTTACCAAAAGAGTGGGCGACCTGTGTGACCTAGCACTAACAACGCGCTACCTAAGGGTACTATATGAGTACTTATACATAATATTATGATGATTTAGTACTATGGTATTAAATTATTTTTTGGTGAAATTACTCCCCTAGTTTGTTATAATTAATAATACAAAGACCGAACACAAAGAAAAATTCCTCCATAAAATTGAATTTTAAAACAGGACGTAAATATTTTAAAACAATCGTTAAAACCTAAAACATGCTCTACTGAAACAATTTTCGAAATGCCTCTTACGCTCTTTATCTTGATATTGAACCCACCAAGTGTCAAATACTGATTTTTCCAAAGTAATTCGATATTTTCACGATTTCCATCGACTTTTCTGACCTTCAAGTGACCCGGTTCCGCGTATCACAGATAAAAAAACACAGTCGCCTTGGAGGGATGTTGCAAAACAGTTAAAAAGCGGGGTGGCATTGTGTCGACACCGTTAAGGTCAAATTTCACCTTTGTAAATGACAAATACATAATTGTCTTCGATATTGGTTAATAGTTCGGTATAATAGGTAACTCAACAATGGGTAACTTGATTTGGTTATATTACAGTATAGTTGACTAAACGCAAGATATAATAAAGCATTAAATATTTTAAGAAATCTAACTTGATTATACTTTTTTAACTATTTTATATAATATTTTGGACTTGAATAAAGAATGATGACAGACATAACATTAATACGTGGAATATAAACAAACTAGCTGTCTTCACAAGGTAATGTACACGCTTCTATAATAAGATTTCCGATTTCCGAAAAATTTACCATTCTAGAGTTTCAAGACTATAGTGGAACAAAAACTTTATACTATAGATTTATTATACAGCTTTTTTTATACGAGACGAACGAGTCTTGTGCCTGATGGTAAGCGACACGCCTGTCCATAACAGTTGCAGTGCCACTTAGATCTTTAAATAGCAAAGATCTGAGGGGCACTGCCACTGCACCCGTCTATCTGAGACATAAGTTGACAAATCCCATGGGCCTGTAAAGTCACTAACACCCTTACCTTTCAAAACCGGAACGCAGTAATGCTAACATTACTGCTTGGCGTCAGAAATAGGTAACGTTACATGGAGCTCTACAGCTATTAAAGTACGTACACCTCATTGTACTTAAATGACAAAAATCCGTGGCAAGAAACCGTTTAGCTCTGGCCGATTTTCTGAAATGAATATTGTAAATAATAAATGTATACAAACGCTTATTTATTTATATAATTGTACTGTCAAAAAGACATGTTCTACTAGTGTTTTTTTATGATATCAAGTGACGGCATGAACAAGTCCTGCTCATGGTGGTAAGCGACATGTATGTCCGTAACAGTTGCAGTGCAACTCAGAGCTTTAAATCGCAAAGATTTGATAGACACTGCTACTGCCCCAGTTATCCTGAGATATAAAGTTGACAAGTCCCCTTCAAAACTGAAATGTAGTAATCGCTCACGTTACTGATTGGCGGCAGAAACAAGTAAGGTGGACTTATATAGATTTTAAGACTTTCGTGGTTATTCACTAAATGATTATCACTAATATCAGGTTTCTTACTACGGTTTGACTTCTTTTTATTTTCCCAATATTTCGGAACGAGTGCACGCTCCATGGTCACGGGTTGACAGTCAACCATAAAAAGAAGAATAAAAAGAAGTCACACCGTGGTAAGAAACCTGATATTAGTGATAATCATTTAAGGTGGACTTACTTGGAATTCCTTCGCCCGAGCTCTACTGCTGCTAAAACTAAGCTACTAGTTCATTCTTTATGGGTTAATATAGGCGAAGTAGTAAACTGTGAAACGTAATATTGAGTTAGTAATAAAATAGAAAGTGAACAATGGCAATCATCTAAATGTAAATCAAAGTCTGTATTTAGGTTCTCAAATAGTTATCTTAGGATGCCTAGGTTAAGCATAACTTTGGCCTTATCATGTGTTATCAAACGTTTTATGATAATTTACGTTTACATGTTGTCGTCAGTTTGTTAGATAGGAGAAATTTAATGCATAATGGAGTTTTCGCGAATGCACACATTCTTCTTCAAGTGCCTCCCCATTATTGAAGGTCGGCATTCCGTTTTCTATAATCTTTCTTTTTTTCAGAGCTAGCCTGAACATTCATAATATTAATCATTGCATCACATGGGTTATGTATTAACTTCTTAAATTAATATAACCAGCAGCCATGTAACTTGCAGGGCTCCGCAATTTATCTTACTTATACAAAAATTATAAAATGTACATTCAATTTAAAATAATTGACACGGTACTTATGTTATTTACTTAAATCTATAAAAATAGAACTGTACATTATATAAATTTGTTTTAAATTAAAATCATTAAAGAAAATAATAGCATTAACAATAAATTTGAGTCATAATAATAAATTTAGGAGAAAAATAACAATTGAAGAAACGTAATTAATATTTGGCATATAATTGTCTCAAAGGTTTCTAGCGTTTATAATAATATTCATAATATGTCTTTGCTCTCGGAAAACTCTTGCAACGTGTAAAAACATTTTAATACCAAGTTAGTTACTTTGTCCATCATTATAATGTGCAATAGATGATATCTGTTATGTCGCAGCACATGACCCAAATAGGGACCCTTCCGCTGCTTGGCAGTGCGTACCAACTCCACAAACTCCAACTGACGCGAAGTATTCTACGATAGCACCACATTTCCAACGCTTCAAGTTTCTTCTTGGGGTCTTCTTTTATGGTCCGTGATTCGCATCCATAAAGAACGACTGGCCAGATGTAGCACTGCAAGAGCCTAGCGCGGAATTTAATAGATAGTTGCCGGCTGCTTAAAATTTTCCTCATTGTTGCAGAGGATGCCCGGGCAACTTCTAGACGATGCACGCATAGGACAGTTTTATAAGGGTTTCGAAGTATGCTAAAGTTGCCATTGTTTGTCAAGTTTACATGTTTTAGGAATAATTACACTAAATTCAATACTTGCGATGGGTTTTCTTTGCTCCAAAAAGATGGGGTGAGAGGTATACAATACATCCTATTTCAAAAGATAATAATAAATATATCTCGTGTTTTTCTTAAGATGTCACAACAATCAAATTAGTTTTTTCCGCCAATTGGATTTGGAGTATCGCAGCGCCATCTATTTAAAATCAAAGTCGAAGATCATTTATTCCATAGGTAAAATAAATTTATACTTAAAAACGTCACATTTAAGCTACTGCTCGTTCACTACGATGACCTCCCTCAGAAGAACGAGCAAGAAACTCTAGGGATTGCATTTAAATGCTATGGAATACATTTTGAATCAAATTTGTGTGGATTCTGGAGCCGTGTCGTCTTTCCATACATCTTTATCTAACACGTAGCCTTCAATTTTGTAATATATATGACTTTTCAATCAAAACATTTTTAATGTAGTTTTTAAACTTAGAAATGATAATTAGATACAAATATGGTTTGAATATCTGCCGCTTTACCCCACACGACAATCCCGTAGGACATTATACTATGGAAGTAACTAAAGTAAACTAGTCTAGCAGTACTAACATCGGTAAGCTCACGTATTCTGCGGACTGCATATGCAACGGAGCTTAATCTGCTTAAAATAGTTTGAACTAATTTGTTTGTCTGTTTTTTCGACTGAGAGACGAAACTTTTTAGATTATCAGTTAAGGCGTCAAGTCCTTCTTCCCCCGTTGTTTCTATTACCCCACTTGACTATATTTAAAGAAAAATTGTGGAGTGGTGTGGCGCAATCTTCTTTTTTATAAAAAAATAGGTTCTCATGCGATGTCCATCTCGCCTTGTAAAGATCCAAGTTATGGCATTCGGGGAATAAGTCCGCAGGCAGGGAATTTCACTCCCTAGCCGCTTGCCATCCACATAAAAATTAAATAAAAATGAAATTTGTAAGCGAAACGTTTCGTGCGAATCCTGGGAATCTCCACAACATAGAGGTGGAACCCCAGGCAAGTCTAGATCCCCCTAATCTGTACTAGTAAAGTATATGTACTGCCTCATCAAGTACTATGCTATATCCTCCCTAATGCTTATAGCAAAGGAATGCGCTGCCGGCATCTGTATTTGCCGAAAGCTATAATTTTGGGCATTCAAGGCTAGAGTGAATAGGCATTTACTAGACGAGCGCGTAACGTCGTCGGCCACATCGTTGTTTTATATCACGCGAGATTGTGGATAAGCGTTAGGTTTTTTTTATAATATCAAGCGACGGGACGAACTAGTTGTGTGGTGGTCAGCAACACGCCTTTCCATGACAGCTGCAGTGCCACTACGAGCTTCAAATCGCAAAGATCTGAAGGGCACTGCCACCGGGCCAGTCACCCTGAGACATAAGTTGACAAGTCCCACGTGGCTGTAATGCTTACATTACTGCTTGGTGGCAGAAATAGTTAAGGTGGCAGTACTTCCCTGGACGAACTCTTTCACAAAGCTCTACTAATGAAATTTTTGATCATGGCAACAGCGAAACAAAGTTCCCCTTGTACGGGACTGTGTGCGTTATTTATTTATTATTTAAAATGTAAATCTTTGTGTATGCATTTTATGGGGTTACTCTGCTTTATCGCCTTAATTATGGCAATATCAAATTGTTTATTTATTCAGAATATTATTCCACATAAAAAACACTACATATTAAATAAATACTGAACATGCAATAAGAGAGTAAAGAATAGTAGAGCTTCTTGTGAAAGAGTCCATCCAAGGTAGTACTGCCACCTTACCTATTTCTGTCGCCAAGCAGTAATGCGAGCATTACTGTGTTCAGGTTTGGAAGGATAAGGGTGCTGGTAAAGTTATAGGCACATGGGACTTGTCAACTTATATCTCAGGGTGACAGGGGCAGTGGGAGCGCCCATCAGATCTTTGCAATTTAAAGCTCTGAGTGGCACTGCGGCCGTTATGGACAGGCGTGTAGCTTACCATTAGATAGAGATTTACACCATAAAATCGATAAATCGATTCGGCTACCGTGTATCACGCGTCAATACGAATGTTTACACCACATACGCGCGTCGTTTTCTTTTGTTTTGAGCATAGCATGGTGTTTATTGGAGTAATTATTCGAATTTCGTTTCGTTGCTCTTGATATTATGCTTTGTTGACTTTTTCTTCGGTATTTGTTGATTTTTTAAATTTTATAGTGTATTCTGGTTTTGTTTATTATTTGTAACTAAATCGATTCTTTCTTAATTACAAATTATCTCGATACGTCATTACAGCTCTAGAAATTGCAAATCTCAAATGTCGCTGTAACCACGCTATGTGAAATGAGCTATAACAATGTATTTGTTAACTTCAACTCTTGTATTTCACAAACTCACTCGTTTTACTTTACATAGTTTACGAGTTGCCGTAATGAAAGTTTTGTTTGTGCCGTTTATTCTTTCCATTAAAAAAGAATCTAATTCTGTTTACTTTTAGAGCAAGGAACGCTAGCTATCAAAAATATTATGTCTCTACCGAGCACATCGCCGCCGGTACTGCGCGCGCGCAGATACCAGCGTCCTTGCGGTGCTATTCAACTTGTGACACACTTTTGGCTTGGCCTGACGCCGCTTGCGCCGACCACGCGAGTTTACACGCTACTACTAAGCTTTTAACGCATATTTTAGGTTGCAGTGATGAGATAGTTTTAATTGAGCGTCCTGTTGCGAAATTCGAAATTTTTCGAATTTAGATTTCGGTTGATGCGCTTTTGTTTTTCGTTTCTTGAAAGGGGAAGACAAAAATAGTCATGCGTATGCCTCATGGTAGCCTAGTAGGGATCCTAATCGGCTCGCTGGCATCCGGTTCTGCGTTCGATTGCCGAAACGGAACGTAAGAATGTTTCCGATTAAAATAGTAGTGTAGGTACGACACATATGCACTTTGAGCTTTGGACGATTCTTATCATTGACTATATAAAGCTAAATTTAAATCTAAAGTGTAAACCTGGGCGTGCTGTTGATTGTACAGAAACTGTCACTTTTTGACGTTTAAAATTCGAATGCTTTGTAAATGTAATGTTTAATTTTCAATAACACGTTTTGATAATATATATAGAGATATCGGGTCTACTGTACGGATTCGTTGTTTACATTGTCATTGTTTTCAAGGAAATCATATCGGAGAAGGTCATATAACTGAAGACGCTTGATATCTGTTTTTATGATACCAAAATATGACAGGACGAACAAATCATGGGCCAGGTGGTAAGCGACACGCCTGTGATAACAGTTGCAGTGTCACTCAGAGCTTTAAATCACAACGATCTGTGACATAAGTTGACGAATCCCATGTGCATGTAATTTCACCAGCACCCTTACTTACCCTTCTAAATTTAACTGCCTCTGTGGCCGAACGGTTACCATGCCGGACTGCCACGCAGAGGTCCCAGGTTCGATTCCCGGGCCGGGAGAAATATTTGTATGACCTACATTTATTTCTCTCGTGAGTTTGGGTGTAATTTGTGGTTGTCTATGTGTGTCCATGGCACCCGCGACACAGGGTTTCCCTAGTGCGGGGCTATGTTGAGTGTGTGCGTTATTATTATATTATTATTATTATATTATAAATCGGAACGCTGTAATGCTCACATTACTGCTTGGTGGCAGAAATAGTTAACAGAGCTCTACTGCTACGAAATCTCGGACTAGCCTTTCTGATATCTTCTTAAAGAAACCAGTATACGAGCACATCAGTGGTACGTTAAAATGTCCGTGGCAATGTGTAAAGATGATGTTATTTAGATCAGTTAAGTCAACACAAAGAACGGGCGCTGAATGGACATGGTTGGTGATCACTTACAAGAGCTTAACTTTTAAATAACAAGACCAGACCAGACCCTTTTTGGAGAGATCGAGTGATCTGGTCTCCAAAAGGGGTCTGGTGTCTCTATACTTTGGGCATCAGAGCTTAGTTAAAAAAATTCGTTTCATAAATTGTGTAAGCGTCACGGGTCAAACACCCATATCGTCATTGCAAATTTAAAACCTCTTATGTGTCATTTTGGTCGACAAGAAGTTTTGTAAATATTTGGAAAGCGTATTCAAAGATACAGAAACGTTGTTGCTATACATTTAAATATCATTATTCATCCAAATAACAAAATAGAACAAAAATACTCTAAAAACACTAGGAAAATTTTACAGAAAACTCTCTTTCATTTTTCTATGATAGTTACTTTTAACACATAGGAGATATTAAATTTGCAACGACGATATAGTGCTAACCAGTGGGTTTAAAAAGCGATAGTGACCAGAGACAAACAATGAGCTACAAATTGCACTCTTGGCGTTATAACGCCACATCTGCGAAATAACAACTTTTCCGTACAGCCCATGAAACACGGTGAACGTAAATAACATGACTACGTGCAGGCTAACTTGACTACAATGCCCCATATAGAACCCTCGGGTCTTTTTTCTTCTCATTACAGCCGTGGTCGTTTAGCTTGCATACGATCATATTATTTACATGCAAGAGTGATGAAGAGAATTCTACGAACTAATTTTCTTTAATTTATTTGTTATAAAGTAAAACAAAACCTTATAACTAATTTTACAAGCAATTTTCATTTAACAAATTTCGTAATATACAATTTATTTATCGTCGATGATAGTGCAGTTACGCTAACTGGCATTGGATTATGAATTTCATTTCGGTAATTTAGTGGCCAAATCAAATTCGCGTAAATATCGTGGCAACCAAATTAGCGTGATTTACGGGAATCTATTGTTATCAATCCGTAAACAACATAAATTAATGCTTACTGTACAAAAAATTAAGTCAGAGCCATTGAAATAACAAAAGAATGACGTGAAACGTCTCTCTCCTGTAAAAGTTGGTTTAGGCAGGTCTTTTACCAATACCACATACGGAGATTTACACTATCCCCGACTTTTTTTATAATATCAAGTGACGGGAAGAACAAGTCGTGCGCCTGATGGTGAGCTACATGCCTGTCCATAACAGTTACAGTGCCACTTTAAATCGCAAAGATCTGAGGGGCACTACCACTGCGCCCGTCACCCTGAGACATAAAGTCCCAGGTGACAAGTCCCGTGTGCCTGTAATTTCACCAGCTTTCAAAACCGGAACACAGTAATGCTGACATTACTGCTTGGTGGCAGAAATGGGTAAGTGGCAGTACTACTTTCGACGAATTCTTTCGTAAGGAGCTCTACTGCTATTTACTATATGTAATATATATTATTTACGTTGTATATTGTTTATTGCGTTGTATTACGAACGAAATCATCGGTAACTTTTTGTGCTTAAACGGGGGAATTAAAAAAAGCACGTATGATCAAGTGTCTCTTTATTATACCAAGGGTACAAAGAGTATTTGCGTAAAGCAATGTTGGGGATTATGCATCATTTTCAAGAATAGTTCTTACACGCTTGTCATATAATTTATTAGGTCGAGTTTATTTACTCAAGAAATATCTACTTACGTTGACGACTGTATTTAGTAGGTACTAAATCCATTGCACCGGTGGTAGCTTAGTGGGAAAGCTATTGCCTGTTAATAGAAAGGTCGAAGGTTCGGATCTCGGTCACAGCATTTCTTTTAGTAAAATGATAAGTGCGCATTTCTGCTCTACTTGTCATGAGTATTGCATTCAGGAACTTTTGAGATGCACCTGAAGATCTCTTTTCTTTGAAAAATGACAATGAAAACTGATTTTGATTAATAACAAAACTGAAAGTAAATAAAAAACGACTGGGAAAGCTGAAACTTTTCATGTAACAAATTAAATTTGTGATATTTTTCTTAAAACAAATACTTTAAATCAGTCTCCTGTAATATTTTACAAATGCACGTTACTCGTTTTGCTTTTCCAGCGTCGATACTTTGTTTGGTGTTTTTCTTCATAGAGACTCATGACCAGTAGTGCAACGGATCAACATATACTCCGCTAAATAAGCCCCTCGTAACTGTCCCTTTGAGTTTTCCGAATAACGTAATACGTGTAAAGTGTGATATGCTGTAAGTGCGCTGTGTACGAGCAACGAGCAAACAAAAACTTGCGCTTGCGCAATGTAGGGCTCGCGGCCATAACATCTACCGATAGCAACGCAACTTGGTTTATATCATGTGTTGGACTAGCTGCCACCCGCTGCTTCGTTCACGGTACAACTCGACCGCTTGTAGGTGCAGTAAATGCAGAATAAAATCATTCGTTACTAACTATGCAACGTATCTGTGAGAACTGATGATGTAATTTTTGCGTTACCAACAAACATACATACAGATACAATGAAACTATTTTTCCCGATTTAAATCGCGTATATTTGTTTTTTCAAACAAACCAACGTTTCAGACCCTTTACAGGTCCCATGGTTACGGTTGAGTCAACTCGATATACATATAGATATTTATTCTAAAAAACGTTTACTAAACAGTTAACTAAAAGCTGCTGTTAATATACTTTGATATAAATGATAATGGAAAATCTAAGGCTATCACCTAACTGATATCGCTTTTGCTATCTGTACATTATCACATATGTTTTCCTCGTTGCTCTTGCGCCATTCCCTTCAAGGGAAAGCGACGACGGATCTCAACGAGCATAAAAATATGCGTTAATACTATACTATGTAATCGATAAGTGGCCTGTACCTAACAGAGAGATAGTAACTTGTGGTAACAAAGGTAAAGGGATGCATAATCTCAAATTATGCACAGTATCTGTAGACCTCCTTGTGAAAGAGTTCGCCCAGTGATGTACTGCCATTTTAACTATTTCTACCGCCAAGCAGTAATGTGAGTCCTGTTTGAAAGGTGCTGGTGAAATAACAGGCACATGGGACTTGTGAACTTATGTCTCAGGGTGACAGGCGCAGTGGCAATGCCCATAAGATCATTGCGATGAAAAGCTCTAAGTGACAGTATAACTGTTATGCATAAGCATGTCGCTTACCACCAGACGCACGACTTATTAATCCCGTCACTTGATATTAAAAAAAAAACATTTTCCGAAGTTTTACGGAAGCTCACGATTGACAAACTTACAGATAAACGCACAAAATGCTTCACAGATCTTCTACTTAGGTTTAGTTTATAGTGTCCCCCCTATCAACATTTGGTTACACAGGAAAGGCACTATTACTTGTGCAAGCAAGTCTGTACAGGAACCTTATCAGTCAGGTCCTGACCTGACCCTACAGCTAATTCACATTCCTCAGCAAGTCCATACCCAGAGCCCGGAATCAGAGACGCGCGTGAAGGCGTATCACTGGCGGAGGGCTCTGCCTGGACATTGTACCCTGGTCTTATCGAGGAAGCCCGTAATCTCTTCTAAAATCCTTATCCACCTGATCGGCAGATAAGGACAATGAAATTAGAGTAGTCGATCTGCAAATCTGCTTCTTTTAGAGTGCAATAGTGATTTTTGTTGCTGAAGATCTTATATAATTGTGTTGGTAGTAATGTCAACCTTAATAACTGGCCTTAAGGTTGCCATCAGCAGGTTATTCCTAATTTTAGAGGAGCCGTATTTAAACGTACCAGCAAGCACTTTCCATTAGATGGACAGCGTGATAGACGGCTTGAAAGCATTGTTAACGATGACCATATTTGTCATACTGAGAAGGCATTGACAGCTATTCCTTGTATGGTTACAGATACTGTAAATCCTTGTTAACCTTAACAAATTTGACAGATTTAAAATAATCGGAAAGACACCATTTTCGTATATGTTCTGAATCTGCTCCGTGGCCGAACCATGACTGCCACGAAGAGGTCCCAGGTTCGATTCTCGGGCCGGGAGAAATATTTGTATGGCTTACATTTATTTCTCTCGTGAGTTCGGGTGTTATTTGTGTTTGTCTATATGTGTGCCCATGGCACCCGCGACTCAGAGTTTCCTTAGTGCGGGGCTATGTTGGGTGTGTGCTGTTTTTCAATCTTTTTTTAACCATTTGAAGAAATGGAGGATCTTAATTAGACTTACTACTTCGTACTTGGTACAACTCGACGTCAAGGCGCCTATTTTGGAAAGAGGGTAGGTACCTCATTATTGGTCCCATTTAAATTTGAAGAAAATATTGCACCTCTATGGATGACAATCTAGGGGATGAATCCGGGTCTGCGCGACCCGTTTCAATAAAATTAATTACCAATTTCAATAAAACTTGGCAAATAGATGTAACGCCACGAACTTTTGAGGAAAGTATTTTTAGTACTCTGTGCTGAGATTATTATACTATCAAGTGACGGGACTAATTAGTCGAGGATCTGATGGTAAGCGACACGCCTGTCCATAACAGTTGCAGTTAGAGTCTCAGAGCTTTAAATCGCAAACTGTCACTGTGCCCTTCACCCTGAGTTATAAGGTGACAAGTCCCATGTGTAATTTCACCAGCACCCTTATCCCTTCGAAACTGGAACACAGTAATGCTGACATTACTGCTTGG
The DNA here is from genome assembly GCF_003589595.1 of Hyposmocoma kahamanoa. Taxonomy (NCBI): domain Eukaryota; kingdom Metazoa; phylum Arthropoda; class Insecta; order Lepidoptera; family Cosmopterigidae; genus Hyposmocoma; species Hyposmocoma kahamanoa. The sequence continues at coordinate 3,052,971 of NW_020653732.1, read as the reverse complement.
CGGCAGAAACAGGTAAGGTGGTAGCACTACCATGAACGAACACTTTTACAAGTAGCTCTACTGCTACTGAGTATGGACAGCTGTTTAATATAAGGCCTTAAGTCCGTATCATAAGAAGGCTAACAAATGCTTTCATCCCTTTTAAACCTGTATTAGATTTAACTAACCCAGCTATATTCAAAGATGTGTTAATAAAATTAGTTTATTTATTACTTTTTGTTGTAATAATAGTTATTCTACGTTACATAATTGTAGTATTAAATCTGTTTTATGGAACGTTAACAATAAGTAATTGGCTATATAATTGACGGTTATAAATCAAAATTGACGACATAGGTGGTTCTAGGGTTTGTATTGTGAGTATTGGACGATGAGGCCCCGGTTGTCGTATCCGGTAGAATCAATTTCGGAAATGTGAAAAGATCATATAATTCTGCCGTCTTTACTAACGTAATCGACATTTTCTGGAATCAGTAAAACTTGATCTGCAACCCCTATAAGCGGTTTTTCAATATCTTATTTAGTTTCAGTTGTATTTTCAAAGAAAAAAGAAAACTTAACGTGTTAATGTTTAAGGCTATGTTGTTGTTACTTTAATGTAGATTTATTTTACACTCTCGCCTCTCCCGCGGCCTAAAAGATAAATGTTGTTTTTTGGCTAGGAGAGACGGACTCAAGGTCGGATATTCGGAATCAGGTGCGGGCCTAAGTCAAGTATTCTGGTGCGGTTGTGTTATTTTCATGGGATGAGAGTGAGTGATGATTTTGTGTGGAGTTTGTTGTGTTAGGTATATTTTGGAGTGAGGTCATGTTAAAGAAGTGGCGGACCATCGAGCAAGTGTCTAACACAATTGTTTTTTGTAGCGGTACGTAGGTTTTACGGTGCAGATCTATCATTTTTACATTCATGTACCAGTTGATGAAATTATAACGGGGACTATCTTAATGGTTTCTTGGTGCCACGTGTCAATTTGGGAAAAGTATATTTGGACTGAATTCCATTGTTTGAGAACAGATAATTCTGCCATCCTTATATACTATATATAGATAGTATAAATAAAGCTCTTTATTGTTATTATATCTATTGTCGACTCTCGCCTCTCCCAAGGCCTAATCTATCAATTTTGAATTTTTAAACGGGAGAGGCGGTATTCTCCAGCAATGGCCCAGTCGACCGGGGTCTAAGAACCGGCGAACAATACGTGCTGTATCGAGCAGGACCGCCTTTTGCATTTGTGCTGGAAGCGACACGCCACAGAAATACTACCGCCTCAAGCTAGCAAGGCTGACTGGAACTGACCCATTTCCGGACAATATAATTTGGAACCACTGAAATCAGTGGAGGCCACATACCACATGTTGGTGATCTCGCTGCTTCCGACGTTTCTTGGTTTCGGCTTTCACGAGACCCTCGTCATTATTATTATTTACTTATCTTATTTTTACAGCCTGTTAGCCAACAGGTTACAAACCTGTTAACCAGCCGGTTGTTACCACACTTACGGACCGAAATCAAATAAATTATTATTATTTTTATTATTATTTCGAAATTTACCAAAATGATGGTTACAACAAGGAGGTCAAAATTGGTGATGCTATTAGGTACATTGTAAATTTAAACGCTGCGAACATTTGCAATTAGATAAACAGATAAAATAATCTAGATAATTACAACATTACAATGCAACTAAATTATCAGTGCAAGTGCAACGCTGACGCATTGAAAAACATACAACGAAATAGCATTTACTGTAGTTATAAATAAGAAACCTTCTCTCTGATCTCAAAGTAAGTAACTAAAGCACTTGTGTTATGGATTACTTGTGTTATGGATTACTTGTGTTATGGATTACTTATGTTATGGAGCACTTGTGTTATATAAATGCAAGTGATGGGATGAACAAGTCGTTAGCCTAGTAGTAAGCGACAAGCCTGTCCATAACAGTTCCAGTGCCACTCAGAGCTTTAAATCACAAAGATCTTAAAGGCTCTGCAACTTCGCCTGTCACTCTGAGACATAAGTTGACAAGTCCCGTGTGCCTGTAAATTCACCAGCACCCTTACCCTTACAAATCGGAACACAATGACTTGTCAAATGTCTCAGAGTGATGGGCGCTCTTAAAGATGTGTGTTTAAGAAATAAATTAGTATAAACATGGCTGAAAAGATCAATATAAATGCCAATGGTTTGTACTGAAAAAAAAAGCTATTGAATAAATATGTTGTTTATGGTGATAATTCGACTTGTTTCCTGCAACTCTCACAAGCATAACTATTGCAACAACAAGCACAATTATTGCAATATCAATTTTAATTAATTAATTTAATATGAAATAAAAATAAAATGTTATATTTGAATCCAGCTAGAGTCTAGATAGACTGACTTGTTGAAAGGTATTTTGCAATATGTTGCAATGTCCTTCTCGCTCTACATGGTTAGGTTAATAAGGGACCTACAGTAACACTACATACCCACTAGCAACGTCACAATATATACCACTATTGCTCCCAGTCTACATTGCTGCTTTGTATATAATGTTTACGAAGTACATAAAGGTGCTTGCACATTTAAATGTGCTACTACACACGGCGCACACGTTTGCGTGCAGATTTATTCATACCTTAGCAAGGCTGCGCGCGCGCACGCGAGCCTATCCGCGATCCGTGACGTCATTATCGTGACGTCACATTGAGATAGGACCGTAATAGATGTATAATTTATTTCGAATTGTTGTTTTGTTTGAAAGCAATTCAAAATGTAAGCGTAAAAGACTATTAGCGGACATATGAAGTATAATTCGTGTCTCTTTTACACCTGTTTCCCGGGTTCGATTCCAAGTAGGACCAATTTGGGAATAAACTTTTCTTAATTGTTTCTGGTTTAATTGTTCAGGGCAGTGCCCCAGAGTGATTGCCATAGCTCTGGTACACATAGTACAAGGTATTCCCTACCTTGAGACCAGGTTGGTGTGGTTGGCTGGCATGTTACATTCAATTAATTTTAAATATATACACAAATAAGGTACAATTTATGTATAAAAAGGTACATATAAGAACCTAAAATTGCGTGTCAGAATACGGTGAAGGCCAAGCAAGATTATATTTAATATACTTGGTAGAAATACTGGTTAGATAATTGGCTAGGACATAAAAATAATTAAATATACAATATATAGACAGCCAACAAGTTAACTGGGAAATCGTCCTTCTATTGGCTAACTTCATAATTAGTATAAAGCAATGTATTTTCGATTCAGTTTTCACATATTGACATAATATCCAGTGGCAGACTCGTTCTACCAGTAAGATATATTTGACGGGACGAATAAACCTGGTGGTAGGCGACACGCCTGTCCATGACAGCAGCAGTGACACTCAAATCGCAAAGATCTGAAGGGCACGGCACCCTGAGACATAAGTTGACAAGGCCGAACGGTTATCATGATGGTCTGTCACGCAGAGGTTCCGGGTGCGATTCCCGTGCCGGGAGAAATATTTGTATGTCCTACATTTATTTCTCACGTGAGTTTGGGTGTAATTTGCAGTTTTCTATATATGTGTGTGTCCATGGCACCCGCGGTACAGGGTTTGCCTAGTGCGTGGAACGAGTATACTGCGTTAAAAAAAATATGAAACTATTTTTTCGGATCTAAATTGGGTATGTATGATTTTTCAAACATACCAGAGAGAAACACAGAGAGCGGATGCGGTTTGCGCGCGGGTCGCGCGCGAGTCGTGCGCCTGTCGGGCGCGGGTCGGGTGCAGGTCGGGTCAGGAGTGCGACGGGTCTAATTCTGTGTATTTACATGGACTACAACACACTGAGCGCGGGCGCGAGACGCACCCGCCTTTGTGTGTTTCACACTTTAATTGAAGAAACCTCAGTTTCTATGTGTAACAATCACGAATATCTAACAACTCGGAATACTGAATATATATTAGACGAGGTAATTGATGTGGTTACGTATGTGGCCTATGATTCAGACTTTAGGCCTCAGTATGCGAGTCTAGATGCAGTTTTGTATGCTACTGTACCTAAGTTACAATTCGATGCATTGCCCCAAGGCCGACGCGCAGCGTGACATCATGGCGGGATTCGAAATTTGTAATTCAAGTTTTTGAGTTCTAGAATGGTCCAGTATTCATTGTTTTCTATTCACAAGGCTGTTCTTATCGTCACGATAGTTGTGTTGGAATATTGATGTTACTTAGAAATGGCCATTAAGCATCCAACTTGCATGTCAGTGCAGCATGAAATATCGGAATTTTAAGTTTTATCGATTGTACAATTTTTTTTAGGATTTTGTATTTGTCTTTTAAAAAAACTTCTCGGACTCTACCAGTCTCATGGTAACGTCTGACTGAAATGATATTAGTGATCAAACAGTTGTCTAATGTTAAGAAAATATAATCGTATAAAAAGTGCGTCTCAAATATAGCTACTGCGTGGGTGCACCGATGGTAGCTTGAGGATGACAGCAGATTCTCTTGTCTTCTGTAGGTTCATCGTTTTATACGTTGACATAAATAAAGTATTTTCATTTAATTTATTTATTCTAATTTAGCACATAATATTACTGTTACTAACAAATACGGAGTAATTGGCCTAACAATAAATGAATTTGAAATTTGACTGCAGCTACACATAGGAAATGAAACTGATTTTCGGATTTAAATCGGGTATATTTGTTTTTCGAACAAACTAACCTTTCCGGCCTTCTACGGGTCACTTTATTAACTGCTATTTGTTTTTTACGAACTAATATAAAAATTAAACATCTTTCATAAATAGTTATTTACTATAACCGACTTCAAAAAAATAAGGAGTTTCTCAATTCTGCAGTGTTTTTTTTGTGTGTAAATGACGCGATAACTCAATTTATGAACTGATTTTGATGATCTTTTTTTGTTGGAAAGAGGATACCTCAGAAGTGGTCTCATTTAAACTTGAAGAAAATATTCCACCTCTAAAGTTGGCACACTTGGCAAATAAATGTAATTCCACGAATTTTTGAGGTCGTCTTTTTTATGAACTTACAATTACATAATTTGAACTTGATTAAACATCATGTTTTGATTGCCTAAATGCCTAGTCTACAAATACAGAATCCTACTTTTGAAATTGTCTCGAAATTCTCGTTTCAAATTTTTTTCATCGACGCGGCAATACAGCGAGATTGAAAGACTCCATACGCAATGATTGAGATTTTAATAACCAAGTTAACCTTTAAAGAGCCTGTTTTTTATAATAACAAGTGACGTGATGAACAAGTCATGCGCCTGGTGGTAAGCGACACGTCTGTCCATAACAGTTGCAGTGCCGCTCAGAGCTTTAAATCGCTACCACTGCGCCCGTTACCGTGTGACATAAGTTGACAAGTCCCATGTGCCTGTAATTTCACCAGCACCCATACCCTTCAAAGCTCACATACTGCTTGGCGGCTGAAATGGTAAAGAGGCAGTACTTCCTTGGATAATCAATCACAAAGTGATCAAATTAATTGTTAAAAATAGTTGTTACAATTATTGTGCTTGTTGTTGCAAATACTGTGCTTGGCAAGCTCAGATGGAAACAAGTTACATAATAAACAGTATTTTGTTTATATCAATCAAATCATAATTTTTCAGTATTGTTATTCTGGGCGTTCATGGCATGCTTTTTAAAGCAGAATAGACCAGGCAGTTTAAAATAAGGTTTGACAGAGGATAGGTTAAAGAGATGAAAGTTAAAATTATAACTAAATAAGCAACAATTCTTCTAAAGAGAAAGTGCACGAAGTTTTCGGCTCGTGAGTGCAGTCTGCTGAAGACGGTAACATTATTTCACCGGCTAATTGCGTGGAGTATATTGTTTTGCTTAATAAAGTAATTGGACAGTGTGTATTGTTTTTTATTGTAAAACTTGGAAAATTATGTTTTTAGTATTTAAACGTGTTTAGAAAGTGATTATTCTACCTTTACTAGAGGTAATGAATTTACGAAATGTTATTTCGTCTCGTGACGGAGGCTAGGCTAGGAGGCGCTGTACGATTTGCCATAAACTGTTTGTGAGATATACAGGGATATTTTTTCAATACTAATAATTTCACAAGACCATGTTACTAACATCATAAATGACAACTTTGACAACGCGGAACGAACCAGCGGAACTCTCGAATTTTTCTATGTGCTTGTTTCGTATCTTTGTATTTGGTTTTTTTCAACGACTTTTTAAGCGCCATCTATGAGAAATCTGTGATAATTCGTCACCCACCTTTACAGCCCCGGCTAGAGATGTCGCGATTCATTATATTTAATTTTTTATTGAATTGATATTCAATTATTTTATGTGCAATTACTCCACTAGTTTGTTATAATTATTAATACAAAGATCGAGCGCTCAGAAAAAGTTCCTTCGATTATTATTGTTTTGTAAATAGTCATGGAGCAAAGGTTGTTGTTTAGGATATTATTATAGTCCTGATAGATGTTATAGTCCTGTGAAATTGTTAGTATTTAAAAATAATACTGTATAACTGACATTTTAACCCATTCTTGGACAATATTTAAATAATACCGCACTCCAAAATGTCATTACTTTCCATTGTGCTGTAGTAATTCATTCCCTAGTTTGGAGTGTGGATTTATTTTCACTTTGCCCGCTCGTGGTGTGTTGTAGTCGTTGAACAAGAGCAATATTTCTAAAAAATAATATAACACATAAGCTTATGCTAAATTGACATAATATTTTAACGTATACATGCATTGCAAACGTGATGTCGAAGCTGGAAGCTCTATGCATGGTTGCACTTGATCCTACAGTAGGCAGAGCCTGTCCAGTGGCGACCCTATTACGATTTCATGAATTTCGACAATGATATATTACGTTACACGTTGCATTATTGTTTTAACATTAATAACAAGTTAAGTATTTAATCTAAAATAAACAAGAGGGAAAGAATAAACAGAAAAGAATCAGAATATCTTAAGATAAAGTGGCATAAATTAAAATAATTTGGACCAATATTCATTATTAAACAAATTGAAATACTTATATCTTATAATAATGATTACTAACAAAATATAATAGACAAACACTGTGTTTACAGTATGTTTGCAAGAGACACCTAACTAAGCAGAAGCTTGTAATATAGGAGGATAAATAAATAAACGGAATTACACCCGCCGTGCTCCCGACCCGACACGCGCCCCGCACCCGTTATCTGTATGTTTCACGTTTTACGGGTTGAACACTACAAATGAATTATATAATTAAAACTACTCATGTAATGTTAAATCCCCACCCTTAGAACCGCCAAAAAAAACCCACAGTTATCACAACCGGTACGTTATCTAACTGAAGAGAAAGTGCGCTCTCGCCTACATTCGAATTTTCGGCTATCACTTCTACCTTATATGCTTAGCGAATGCTACACACGCCTTCAATACATTGGTACATACGTATTATATACTTAAAATTTCGATATTATGTTTATATAAATAAATGAATATTAGTCATTGACTTACAATTATATGGACGTGGGGTCCGCGCTAAAAAGTGTCCGCACTTGTAAGGCGCTAAAATCGTATACAGAGCGCCAAACTCCGCTTTAGTTTTCATTTGTTCTACTGACAGCGCGATACTGCGATGACATTACAATTTAAATTTCGAATAGATTGACTTGGGACTTTTTTTCGTGGTTTTTGTATTAGACCCGTCGTCCATTTATTTGTAAGTCAATGATATTAGTCAATATATTTTTGTATTTTGTACATCAAATACATTGATTTGACCCCAAAGGAAGTAACGTACTTAACGTACGTAAAGGAAGTAAAGTATTTGTGTTATGGAAATAGGAAAGAACGTCTGTTCACACGTATTTTCAATTAAGTTAATTTTCGATATTTTATAATGTAGTGAGCAAATAGGGTTCATTGGTTTTGTTAACACTAGATGGCGTTAGTAACATTTTGATGATATTTCTGAATCGTGCTAGTAAGATTTTACTTGGCTCACATTATTAATTTTAATTAACGATGTTTTTGCATATTAATGAGTAGGAAAAAATGCAAGTGTTCATTCCGTGTTTTTTATTTTTCTTTGTTTAACACAAATCAAAGGTATAATTATTTGTTTATAATGAAAGATATGATGAAATGTGACACTATTTAGCAAAAAATATGTTTTTTTAAATATGGACTTACACCATTTGTACAATGAAATTCATTAGATCAGAATTATGAATCATGATTACATCAGAATGTAAGTATTTTTAAGACCCAAGAGTACCATTACGGCACCACAAACACCCAGACAGTCTGGGCCAGACTCGAGACAATATAGAAAATTTAGTTTTTCTACATTAATTCGGCCAGGGATCGAACCCAGGAAGTCCATAAGGTTTCTTTTTATTTTTAATACCAAGTGACGGGACGAATACGTCGTGGACCTGGTGGTAACCGACACGCCTGTCTATAACAATTGCAGTGCCACTGGGAACTTTAAAACGCAAAGATCGGGGGGTACTGCCACTGTGCCCGTCACTCTGAGACATAAGTTGACAAGTCCCTTGTGCCTGTAATTTCACCAGCACCCTTACCCTTCAACACCGGAACACAGTAATGCTCACATTACTGCTTGGCGGTAGAAATAGGTAAGCTGGCAGTACTTCCCTGGATGAACTCTTCCACATGGAGCTCTACTGTTCCTAACATTTTTTACGCTTGAAAGGAAAAGCTATTAAATTTTATATACACAAAAATTAACAATTTGTTATATGTAGTTCATATTGTTACTATGATTTATATGTGTTAAACGCACTTATGACGTAGGATCATATGTAGCTTTATTGCACTAAACTGCTTTACTGAATGAAAACAATGCTTCTCAAACTCAAATAATCTTTGTCACAGGTAAGCAAATTATACTTGAAGTAGTCATATTAATTAACCTCTACACATTTGTAAGCCAGATTACCCTGAAAACGAGTAAGAAGTCGAGTGGTTGCTCTTTGTAAATAGACATTTGTAAGTATACATTTATAATTTAAAATATCATAGATCGCGACAATCTCTCAATCACACACTCACTATCTCATATTTCCAAAAAAAGATGGAGGTTGTACATTCGGCTGTATGTATGTTTTATGCTTTCCGATTTCTCCGTCAATTGTGGACTAATTTTGAAAATTCTTTTTTGTTTAAAAAAAGGGGGTATTCCCTCTAGGTTCCTGATGCTGACGATGTTGTTCCGGGTTCGTTTCGGCTGTCATAAATTTAAAAAAAAAATTCCGCAAATAATACTCGATTTTTCACTTGACACAATACAAGTAATCAACAAATCATCGCCACCATAACAACCAGAAAAGAAAGTATAAAATGTACAAAGGAGTCCACATTAGTCCGATAAGCAAACTTTTGAGATCAGTTTTTTTTTCAATGAAAAACTTACAATTATTATTGTCATCCAAGTACGTAGAAGCTATAACCTTTATATAGAGTAATTATACTTTTTTATAAAACAATCCCCCGTCATCCCCCAATTTGCCACACTTAGAGGTTGAATACTGGAGTGCTACTGTTGAGGTACCCCTTTTCCCACAAAAAAAGAATTATCAGTTTACAAATATCGAAACTATCGCGTAACATACACACAGAAAAAAAAATACAGCCTGTAAATAAAATGATATCGAAGAAGTAAAAAATTTCTTCGAAGGCACGTAAGCTTTATGATTATCACATGCTACAATTTAGGTACATTTAACAATTATTATTTTTGTTATTTACCCAGATCACAATCATAACGTTTAAATGATTAACTTTGACTAATACATTAGACCATGTTTGCGCGCCCATATGACATTTATAATACGAGTATAATTTCGTTTTTCTGTCTATTATCCTTCTTCTTGGGGTGCCATCTTCTATAGGAGGTCACACTCAATATAGCCCCGTACAAGGGAAACCATAGGTGTAGGAAAGGGAACGCCTGTGTCGCGGGTGCCATGGACAACTCACATAGACAACTACTAATTACACCCAAACTGACGAGAGAAATAAATGTAGGCCATCCAAATATTTCTCTCTGCGTGGCACTCCGGCATGGTAACCATTCGGCCACTGAGGCAGTCAGAAAGCTACTTGAGTTTTTGAAGGTGCGCCTCGGAACAATTCCGTGGCATTCATGATGAACCACTCTGTAAGATTTTGACGCCATGTGGTTTTCCACACGACCACGTCTTCTGCGATCCTGGATTTTTCCTAGCCGAATGAGTTGTAGTAGAGAGTATTTTTCACTCTGTATGATGTGCCCGTATTCAGGAGCTCTAAGCCTTTGTGCGTCCTGTCTAATGCTTTGTCATTGGTAACTCTATCCGTCCACGATATTTTCAACATTCTTCGATAAACCCACACTACGTAGGTTAGGAACCTATTATAGCTAAGTGCATATTGGTATATAGACAATAAAGACTTTAATATGTTTGTATGCCTAATGCTTGACCAGACATAGTGAAGCTATGTTAATTATTATTATAAGCTATACTTATTAGAAGCAGTAGAGTCCGTTATGAAAGTGTTCGTTCTGGGAAGTTATAGAAAACACATAGAAAATGAAACTATTAACCACCATGAAACGTAACATCCCCTTACACGATGCTGGAGTTTCAAAGCTTGACTGTGAGTGCGGTCTCTCTTATATTGGACAAACGAAGCGAAGTATTTGTACCCGCGTCAAAGAACATAATAGCTGATGTCAAACACCGTCGCGTAAATAAGTCTGCAGTCTGCGAGCATGTCATGGATAAATCTATACATTAAATTAAGTTTGACAAACCCCAGGTCCTTGCAAAAGAAGTCCGTTATCTAAACAGGATGCTGGGAGATTGATTTTTAAAAAACATCCTAATTTCAATAGGGAAGATGGTTTCTCCGTGCCGCCAGACAGACAAACAGACATAAGACTGCAGTAATAATTTTATATATATATATATAAAATAATAAAGTTTTAATTTATTCTAATTTCCATTATTAATTAAAAATTCATATTGTTAAAATAAAATAATTTGTGAAACATAATGTAGCGTAAATTGGAATGTTTCTTTTTAAAATTAAAAATAAGCTATTTAATTAATAACTTTTGTAAGTATAGTGATAAAATAGGGTGGTTTGCATTAATATTAGACATTGACCAAGAGACCTGTAAAGGGTTCGAAACGTTTGTTTGTTAAATATACGCGATTTAAATCCGGAAAACTAGTTTCAATCACATACGTTGCTCAGATTTGGGATCAGTAACTAAAGCATTTGTGTTATGGAAATCGACTTGTGATCACATGTGCCTTTATGATACCACTGTCTATTCCGATGTGTAGTCACAGGAACTAACAAGTTTTAACATCACGTATTCAATACACAATTTCCTCATTTTCGTCAACTTGTTACGATAGTTCGTGTTCTACGAGGTCGATATTTGATTCCAATAAAAGTTTAATTACATTACGTTACTAACGTTATGCAAGTGCATACCGATAAACAACGTGTTATTTTATAACATAACGATATTAATAGTTTTAAAGCTTCGAGAAAGGCACACGCAATGCGCGGGCAGCTTTCACTTTGAAAGTTGCCAAATTTTACGCGTGTGTGCGTGTTTACAAAAATATATGGGTACTGTTGGGTTCTGTACACAAAAGTGTATACAATTGTAAACCAAATGTTTATTAGTTTATTTTTTTGTTTTTTAATGGGGTAGTGAACTTAGAGCCTTTTCTATGCTATATATATTTTGCTCTTAACACTAATAATACTTAAAATTAATACTTTTTTCTAAAGTCGACTGTATTTTTTTGTATATATTACGCGATGGTTACCTATCAGTAATCTGAAATGACATTTTCTCGTTTGCTCGAATGTTCATAACCACGAAAGTAATTTTGAGAGGAAAATGTTTTTTTCTTTTAAACCTAACTTAACCTAACCTAACCGAACCTAATCGTGTCTTTGCGATAAACATCCAACATGTCCTGAAAGAACAACGGTTTCGTTATAATTCGGTTTTCGGTGTAATGAAAATTCGAACAAAGGTTATTTCGGAAAGAAAGAGTTTGTGATAGGTTACCTACGCGATTACGCATGCATTTGTGACCCGATTTTGATGATTCTGTTTTTCGTTGTTTATTTAAATTTGTAGAAAATATTCCACCTCGAGGTTCAGTGTGACGGCCCCTTACTAGATGCACGGATGACCTGGTAAGGGCGGCGGGTAACCGATGAATGCACGTTGTGTCCGACCGGCCAGTCTGGCAATCTTTGGAGGAGGCCTATGTTGAGCAGTGGACGTCTTCCGGCTGATATTATGATTATGATGATTCCACCTCTAAGGGTAGCAAACTAAGGTATAAATTAGGTTTTCAATCACTTTTTGTGATATCAAGTGACGGGACGAACATGTCCTTAATCATAATTATTAATACAAAGATCGAATATTTTGGAAAAAATCCATCGATCCGGCCGGATTCGAACCGACGTCTTCCAGCAAACCGTGCTAGAGGCTATGTCACGGAATGAACCAGTGGAACTCATGAATTTTTCCACGTGTTTGTTGCTGATCTTTGTTTTGTTTTTTAACGACTTCTTTGCAGTAGCGCCATCTGTGAGAAATCCATGAAATACTCGTATTGTAGTTGTTTTTTTACGAGTCGTGCGCCTGGTGTCCTCCCGGAGCTTTAAATCGCAAAAATCTGAACCTCACTGCCGCTGCTCCCGTCTCCTTGAGACATTAGTTGACAAGTCCCATTGTGCCTGTAATTTCACCATCATCTTTACCCTTCAAAACCGGAGCGCAGTAATTGTGTATATAGATTGGGGATGTCCTTAAAAGGTTAGGTTAAAAGTATCAAGACTAAATTCTTTCTTTCTTTTCTTTTCTTTGCGTTCTGGCTTAGAAGGGTAAGGGTACTGGTGTAATTACAAGGACACGGGACTTGTCAACTTATGTCTCAAGATGACGGGCTGCGGCAGTGTCCTTAATATCTTTGCGATTTAAAGCTCTGAGTGGCAATGCAACTGTCATGGATCGGCATGTCCCTTACGACCAGGTGCACGACTTGTTCGTCCCGTCGATGCGAGTGGTGGAAGTGAAATAGGTTCAGGACCGTAACGAATGAGGTTTATGGAATTTGTCTACCCCAATGCCTATATACGAATTTTAATTGTTTAGTTGTTTAACAATATTTCTAATGACACGTTTTATTTTTCTATCTCTTGCCAAACATGGTATTATTGGCTAATACTTCTTCTTCTTCTTCTTAAAGACCCATGTTGGGTAGTGGACTGTACTGTCCCTCGTTGTTATTACTAACGCATTTGAATTTCGGTAACTTTCCAGATATTGGCAACTAAAGTTTTATTGTCACTTTAAAAAATAATAATTACGCTTAATTTTATTAACAATAAAACTGAAACTAAGTAAGATATTAAAAAACCGATAAGAGAGGGTTGTAGATGTTGTTTCAGTGATCCCTTTTTTGATCCCAGACACAGTAGGTGGTTTTGTAGTAGGGGGGCAATGTACGTGACTATTTTTTGAGCTAGTTTAACGAGTGAACAATTAATATGCGTTAAGAAACACTGCAGTGGTTTTTAAATGGAAAATCCACGTATTGTTGTTTTTACTTGTGATGTATTTGATTTTATATTAGGACTATCAAGAAAACAGTTAAAGTCAAATAATCTTTATTTCGTAGTCAGCATATTACGCTGGACATCGTCATATTGATTAAGCTACACTGCTCAAAATCCCCTGAGAAGAATGAGCAAGGAATTCTAGAGTCTACTCTTTGTAAATATACGTTTGAATACTTTTGTCATTATAATATTTATTTCAAACATCTTAAATTGAAAATGCCTGCAGGAACTAAACGGGTCGCTACCACAGATTTTTGTCATCCAAGTACGCAGAAGCTGTATAATAAACAACCTTAAGTATAAAGTCCTTGTTTGACAATAGTTTTAAGCCTCGTAAAAGGGAAATTTTGAAAAATCTATCGGAATTTTACTACAGAATGGTCCCTTCCCATTTCAGATGTAAATGGTTCGAATCCTTGTCGCGGCATGTACCTGTGACTCTTAACTCGTAACGCGCCTTAGAGACACACGGCGTCCCTACGATTTTGGTTAAAAAGTTTTATTTTTAAAAGCAAAATTAGCGCATAAGGTATTTTCACGCATAATGGTTTGCTGATAATAACAAATTAAGTAACTTTCGTTGGTGGCAGGCTCTCCTATGCTTATCACAACTAACAGCCATTTTTAACAAAATTCAGTTATTCACACACATGGGATCAAAGAAACGAGAGCGACAACCCCGTCTAATCGGTTTTTTACAATCTTATTTAGTTTAATTTTTATTGTTAAAAGCAAAATGAGATTAAGTTTTTCAAAGAAAAACAAACATTAGGTGATATTATTTCGAGAGTAAATAAAATGCAAGTACATTATTACGAGGAGACCTGTCAGATAGTATTGCAGAGTAGGAAGAGCTAACGCAAACAAACGCACAATACGGCCTTTATATCTTTGCCAACGGACCCCTAAAAACTAAGATAAAACCGGAAGTAACGTTAGTATGTGTATGTTTATTACGTTATGTATTTAAGAGTTACCCAATCGGTTATCTAATAGTTTAATTGTTTTATTTTATTAGATAAAACCGCGCATTCGCTGCACAATTTTCTAAAATTTAAACTTCGGAGCCGTTCGGGTTTCATGAAGGTTGATGATTGTTATTGTAATTGCCTTTGTGGCCGAACGGTTACCTTATTGAAGTGCCAGAGGTCCCGGGAAGTCCCGGGTTCGATTCACGACCTGCCGGGAGAAATATTTGTATCGCCTACATTTATATCTCTCGTGAGTTTGGGTGTAATCTGTGGTATGTGTTTGTCCATGGCACCCGCGACACAGGGTGTAACCTAGACAGGCTGTGAATGTGTGCATTATTTTTTATTTTTTTATTTATGTGATCAGCCAAGCATTGTTTCACCAATACAAAATCATGCAATCTATTAACACTAAATGCACAATTAGACAGACTCTACATGCACAGTAAATTATAATAACCATAATAACAAAAAGTGAAAATACTGAAATCATGTAAAACTAAGCAAAAGCATAAAAAAGAAGTTGACTGATAAGAATTTAGGAAGGTGACGACATTACGCATTTAGTTTTTATTG
>NW_020653732.1:3004870-3037749 GCF_003589595.1 Hyposmocoma kahamanoa | reverse complement strand
GATAAGAATTTAGGAAGGTGACGACATTACGCATTTAGTTTTTATTGCAGAGAAATACTCTAAATCCATAGTTTCTCTATGATCGTTGTACAATTGGCAAAGCAGTGGGAGAATTCGTGCCTAAAACGTTCTGCGAAAAGGCTTGCAACGAGGCTTTATAGGAACATTATATGATAAGAGGTTTTGAATTGAACTGCAACCAATTTATTTATTACATTAACAGCCTATACTACCTCAAATGGATTTGGTTGATTCCGCTTAAAAGTGAAAATGTTGAATCAGTCACTTTAAAAAAAAATATATAGTAAAATTATAGGAAAACAGCTGTATTTCGATAGGTATTTTTACATTATCAATATTTTTTTTTATATCAACTAAACTAAATAGAGCACGTATAGTATACGATATACATTTTTCAAATAGTTTTAATTTTGTTTGTAAAAAATAAATTCTGTTCCTTTAGTATAAGGTAAACAAGTTAAATAAACCTTGGAAGGTCTTTACCGTGTGTACAGGATGACCCTAAAAGGGGCTGCGAGATTTTTAGGGGTGATTGAATCAATACAAACAACTTTTACTTTAGTGCTCTGTGAAATTACAACGTTTAGGGGTTACTTGCAAACAAGGATGGGCAAGTGCCCGGGATTTAACCCGGCACTTTGTTAAAGCCCAAAGTCGAGGGCAAAAACGATTTAAACTAAATATTTGTTAATTAAATTTTTATTGAATTGATATTCAATTATTTTTTGTGAAATTACTCCACTAGTTTGTTATAATTATTAATACAAAGATCGAACACTCAAAAAAAATTCCTCTTCGATCCGGCCGGATTCGAACCGACGTCTTCTAGCTTACCGTGTCAGACGCTATACCAACTAAGCCACGGAACGAACCAACGGAATTTTTCTATGCGCAAGACATAGAAAATTATATATATAATTTTCTATGTCTTTGTATTTGGTTTTTCAACGACTTTTTAGTCGTAGCGCCATCTATGAGAAATCTATGACAGATTTATCACCCAGTTAGTACCTTTACAGCTACCATATATAAATATTAAATATTTGTTGTAAATCGAGATTTGTTCATGTTTAATGATATTATTACAAAATGTTTATTGCTTTCTGATATAAAAGATCAACATTTGCCTTTCTCTTGAATCGGTTCGCTTGAAAATAATATTGAAATAATTCGACACAAAAAATCGTTAGGTCGTATGCACTTGAATTGTTTTTCGTAATTATAACTGTCTTATAAAAAGAAAACGACCTTAAAAGTTCGTGAAATTTCATCTACTTGCAAAGTTTTATTGAAATCGGTTACCGGAAAGTGCGCAAAACCGGATTCATCCCCTAGTGAAATATTTCCTTCAAATTTAAATGGGACCATTAATCCACCGGTCCATCAAAACCAGGACATAAATCGGTTCACAAATCGAGTAATCGTTACGCGATTATATATCATATGCACATACGAAAAAAAAACAGTCCAATTGAGAACCTCCTCCTTTTTTAAAGTCGGTTAAAAACCAATCGTAAGTTACATCCTTCATAGTGAGAATCGATATGATTACAGGGTGAGTACTGTGTGGAGTTACACCTTTTTCGCCTAGAAAAGATTTTTTACATCGAAAGAAAGAAGGCGAAAGCTGACCCAAAATCAACGAAGTGCCGTTCATGAACTTCGCTAGTATAATTTCACGTTTTAGTTTACGCCTAGTTGTTAATATATCTTTGTGTATTTTTAGAAGTCGGGAATAAAGAAATTGCAAAACAATGTATTTTAGAATAGATGCAAGAACACAACGCAATTGATTCTGTGCGACCACAGATTAGATAACGTTCTTGTACCTACGTTTCATTTTAAGCATTATTGAATGTTTACCTACCTCAAGAATTGGTTATTTTATAGTACACATATAAAACATTAAAGCTATAAAATACCTAATAAAATAATCAATTAAACAATAATGACATAAAGTATAAAATAAAACACAATATGACAAAAGTGTTTAGAAAATATTTAAATGAGAGATACGAAAGTTAGCAAAGAAAAGCTTTGACAAGAGGCCTTTTGCCAATGTCAATGTCAGTTTGAGATTGAGAACAGTGTGACCATTTGTGGCAGATTTATGCCATTTGAGCAGATATAATTTTTATTTATTTTCATTGCGACAGAACACGTTAACGTTGTATTAAATGTGGCAGAGTTTGGCAGATTTAGGAATATTCAGCAAGTCGTTTATTATTTTTAGGAACAAACTGAAAACTTGTTGTTTGCTGCGAACAAACATCTGAAGCGAAATACGGACATTGTTATGAACATTATACAGACTTATACAGACTGTACTCAATTAGCTTTTTTGATGCTTTGATAATGAATCACAAGTATTGATAGGTTTCTTTAATGCACGTCATCAAAAACACTAGGTCACAAAATACACGGGATGTCGCCATCCTTCTTTGTAATAATTATGGAATTATTCCGTATTCCATTATTCGCTGTTTCTGCCAACGATTTTGAGCAGAAATGGATTAAAATCCGCTTTGGTTAAGAACCCGGCTAAAACCCGGACGGGTTGATTGGGTTTTAACCCACTGCCCATCTCTGCTTGCACACATATCACTACGAAAACTTATTTATGGGATAAAGATAAAAAAACGAATAGATATTTTAATGATTATCATTTTTTTTTCTTTTTGATAGAATAAGTGTGCATTTGACCTCTAACTCATCTGATGGAAAGTGACGATGAGGTCGACGATATATAAGCGTAATAAATGTGGAAGCCTGACGCTTCGTAAGAATCTTTGGAACATCCACAACATAAAGGTGGAACCCAAGCCTACGTCTAGTCCCGCCACGATGGAAAGCGGAAGACGGAATTAAATCGTATAATTCCAAAATGAAATCGCTTGAAAATGTATTTATGAGAAATTGATTTAAAAAAACACAATACACATTTTATTGACCATCACATTGTTTTCATAAACATGAAATTCATTTTTTTTTACAAAGTCTGAACAACATAATTCCTTTGATATTACTGGACCCGAACCAGCGTCTATTGCCACGCCGGGGCTACAGCTCTTACCAACCCTTCCCGCTCTTACTGCATCTGTAGGTCAGTTAAGATTAAAAAACAATGCAGTGGTTCAGCCAATCCGCAAATATTATTTTTATTTCGTCTTTCCTGAAAAATGTTTTTTTATTTTTGTTTACGACTATTTATTACTGAGTTTCCGATATGTTGTTATGCAATCAAAGTTTATGACAGACCAACGAACTAATAAACTTATTTTATAATCGTACTATTTGCATGCTCTGGTTGAAGGCTGTATAGGATTAAATGTTACCACCAAGACTCATTTACCTACCACCTTAATTAAAGCCAATAAATTATAGTTCAGTGGCAACTCTTGTTTCAAAAATTTGTTTCTTAATTTACTACACCAGCAGTGGAACATAAAACCTATTTAAAAAATAATTTCTTTAATTGGTTTCTCTGGGAATCAAACCCGAGACTTCTTCCTATAAAAAAATCTTTTATTATTTGTTGCCATCGGGTGTCGAACCCTGGACCTGTCACGCCCATTCATCAACGTACAAGTAGGAAAAACCGCATACACCAGCTACCATTCGCTCCGTACATACATTGTCGACGGAGATACCCGAACGCGTTCGTAAGTAGGTCAAATCGCACGCACACGTGCGCATGCGACGCGTATTTCTGTACACGCGTGGTGATGCTATAGATTAGAGTTTGGAGTAAGCCAACTTATAACAAGTGTGTCATTTATTTATTTACTTCTAAAGAAACAATGTACAATTACAGTAATAACCAAAACTGATAACTAAAACTAATAATAGTGTCTTTTTTCTGAGTGTTCGAAATTTGTATTAATAATCATAACAAACTAGTGGAGTAATTTGACAAAAATTAATTGAATATCAATTTAATAAAAATTTCAAAAATTCAGCGAATAGCGACATCTTTCGCCAGGACTGGTAACTGTAAAGGTACTAACTGGGTGATAAATCTTTCATAGATTTCTCGTAGATGGCGCTACGACTAAAAAAAGTCATTGAAAAAACCAAATACAAAGACACGACACAAGCATATAGAAAAATTTGTGAGGTGCGCTGGTTCGTTCCGTGGCTTAGTTGGTATAGCGTCTGACACGGTAAGCTAGAAGACGTCGGTTCGAATCCGGCCGGATCGAAGGAATTTTTTCTGAATGTTCGATCTTTGTATTAATAATTATAACAAACTAGTGGAGTAATTTCACAAAAAATAATTGAATATCAATTCAATAAAAAATTAAATAATAATAGTGTTATTACCCATGTAAAGCAATCGCTAAAAAGAGAGAAAGAAATACATATATCTATAAGCTGAAACGGAGCCAACTCAGCATATGTTACAGCTCGCCTGCTGTAACCCTGGTTTTCAATTGGAACCGCTTTTACAAAATGAGATGTCACGTAAGTACTAGTGGTGTGGTAAACACTAAAATTATAAAATGTAACTCAAATATTAACTAAAAGCTAACAGATAAAAATACTAATATGGACTATTACATGACTTGAACGTATAAAAATACTACACTTGTCAGGGATTATTACGTGAATTGAATGTATATGGAATACAGCACTTCATCATCATTATATCAGCTGGAAGACGTCCACTGAATACAGGCCTTCCGCAAAGATTTCCAGACCCGCAAAGTGCATCTATCGGTTACCCGCCGATACTGCGCTTGCTAGGACTTAAAACCAGACTTAAAATGCCAAAAAATCACTAATAAAGTTTACAGGATTGGGCGGTTTCGGAAGCCGATTGGTTGTTATTTTAGGTACCAAAAGAGGAGGTCCCTAATTCTTCTTATTGATTCTGTTCTGGATAACTCGTGTATTTATTTATTTAATTCATTTTTAGCAATGTGCTAGACAATTACATCAATTGCCTGGTCTGAATGTAAGGAAATCCTTATACTATAAGTACCAGAGCAATGGAATTCACTCTGGGGCACCCTAAACACCTAAACCAATTTAGAAAAGATCATTTCCCAAATTATTCCTATAGGGAATCGAACGCGGGACCTAATGCAAACGTTGTGCTACCGAGGGCGTCATTATCATTTAATTTCTGCCGCCACGCAGTAATGTGAGCATTACCGTGTTCCCGTTTGGAAGGGTAAGGGCGCTGTGGCAGTGCCCTCAAGACCCTTGAAATTTAAAGCTCTAAGTGGCACTGCAACTGTTATGGATAGGCGCATCTCTTACCACGACTTGTTCATCCCGTCACTAGATACCATAAAAAAAAATAGATAGAGTCAAAAACATTCCGAAGATAGTAAAGTTGACCTACTGTTTTAGTCACACTAGGTAGTACTTCAAAGTACGTTCTTGCGTTTATAACTTTTTCCTCCCAATGATATAACTGACGTGTATGGGATTCTCTCAGGCCATTATAAAAGATATCGAAGGTGTTATGTGGAACTGGGTAAAGATGCTATTACGATTTTTAACTGTGCGACCTGATTTGTGTTCTAGACAAAAAACCAGGCTGTTAGGAATGTGAAATGTGCCTTGAGAATTGTGCGATGTTTTATGAAAGAGAACCAATTAGTTTTTTGTTTTCCTTTATCTTTAGTTAAAAAAAAAAACGATCTCAAAACTTTACTTATCCGTTTTCGCGGTATTCGTTACCGCGAGCTCCTCAACATTCATTACTTCCTTCGTTCATTAATTCATTCATCATTCAACTTCGCAACGACAAATATAAATAAATAATTCAACAAGACCTCAAAAGTTCGTGGAATTATTTCTATTTGCCAAGTTTTATTAAAGTCGCTTACCAGAAAGTGCGCAAAACCGGATTCTTCCCCTAGTTTACCTTCCTTAGAGGTGGAATATTACTATAAATGTAAATGGGACAACGTACCCTCCTGTTGGAACAAAAGAGAATCATCAAAATCGGTTCAGAAGTGCCTATAACTTATCGCGTAATATACAATAAAAAAAGTCGAATTCAGAACCTTCTACCTGACAGGTGCAGTAGCAGTGCCCGTAAGATACGCTCTGAGTGGCACTGCAACTGTTATGGATAGGCGTGTCGCTTACCACCAGGCGCACGACTTGTTTGCCCCGTCATTTGGTATTATAAAAAAAACCACGCGAGAAAATATCGCATTAAAATTTAGCGTTATGTATTCTACATGACCATAGAGTATCTAGAACAATACTTGCAATCTCGGTTGTGGTTTTCATAAACTGAGGACACGTCATCGGTGTTTTCGTAGAAAGGGCGACATTTTGAATTTCATTTTCAAACTTATACTTAATTAAATCCAAAATTGATTTTTTAAAACAGGACGTATTTAAAACTGCCGTGGAAACTAAAATATTGTTCCCCGAAAAACTTTCTACAAAATACCAACTAATTTGCTTGGGCCTGAAGCATATATTTAGTACATTTTAATGTACATGTACATGTACTAATTTGAGCTTTTTTTGATTATAGTTACGCAGGTCTTTAGCACTGTCATTTTCGCCAATATTTTCGGCTTCGGTTATAGTGTCCAACGTAAGCTGACACACACCGCTATTTATTTTCATAGAAAAATTAGGTTTGACAAGTTCGGTAGTTCTTAGTTGTTTTAGGATCTATCGAACGTGTTGCTTGAAATTAGTCAATGTTCTAGTACTATAAATATTATGACCTACAATGACTCCCATCGAAAATTACTACGGAAAGCCATACACTAATAAGTGACCTTTACGAGGTCACCTACGGCCACATGATAAGGTTATTGAGATATATATGAACTGTACATGATTTTAAAAACTCAGTAGTACAGGATCTCTATTAAGAACCGAATCCGGTGCTCCTTGTAGCGATCGCAAATGTTTACCTATTAACGACCAAAAATCAAAGCCAATTATAGCAAAAACATACCAACAATGATAGTAAATAAACAAATATGAAATATATTTTATATACTCATATTTTATTACCCATACAACATATACCTGACCTATACCACGAGTCTAGGTATAAATCTAGGCATAAAACGTCATACAAAACAGTCATAATACAATGTACTATAGTTTGCGTGATTCATGTATGAGATGTTTTTCATGATTACGACATAGTATTATGAATATAACTAGAAGTTTATTTTGTAAGAATTTTTTTCAGTTTGATTGGTATTTGGTTAGAAATACACTCAGTCAGAACCCACTTAAAACTAAAAAGTACTGTTGTGATGACAACCTAATGTTCTAAATGCAGTACGTTATTCGCATTGTATATCTGTGTAGAGATTATTTACAAATAAGCACCACTATTACACGGCCAGGTTTAAAAAAGACACCCCGAAAACGTTTTGTCCATTCAGCAAGAATCTAAAGCCTCAAAAAAGAGTCCACTCCCTTTTAAAAAAGTGCTCATTAAAGGTATGAAACGCATTCCACAAAAGATTAAGCCATACGCACACAACCATAAACCGCACGTATACTTTTATTTGAGCGTGTGGTACGAATGTGTGCTTGTGTAGATAACGTGTGTACAACACACATGTAGAGCTATGATGTAATGCTTTGACGCCGCAGACACTTTTTATAGTCTGTGACGCAACGTTTTTTTATAACAGTTGAGTTAGGCTGTTTTGCATTTGCTTTTTTTTTCAATCTATATTTAAGGAGTTTTCCTAACAATTTAAAATTCTATTGGTACGGTAATCTTTGTATTTTTTATTTATGAAGTGATACTTTATTATCTTAATATTAAGTGTAACTATAATTATGCATTATTTTCACAATAGGATTGAGAAGATTTTGCGTTTAGATGCTTAAATACACCTTGTTAGTTTATTTGTGTGTACACGTGTATTCTCACACCTTTCTCAGAAGTTACTGAAACGGTTTACATACGCTTTTCGGTAATAACTTTGAAATTTATCATTATCCTTGTGAAGAACATATGTTTTGTACCACTGTTAATTTTTACCAAATCATTTGATCTACTGTATGAATGGATGACACGAATAACTCTAATAACCATTATGGAGTCTCATAGTCCTAATTGGGACCTTATCCGAAGACAATTAATACCTACTTCAAACTATTGAGTAACCAATCTAACATCTTATGTCTTTTTTCACAGGTAAGTCACCAAAAACCGCAAGATAAGAAAAAAATCGCAAAAACCGGTTTGTAAAAAATCCACAGCATAATCATCTGACCTATTTTCGAGCCACGCACAAAAAAAACTATATGCAGCGCGCCTTAAGATGCACATTCACAAATGTGTACGTATAACTGTAAACTACAAGGCTGCACACATACAAAACAAGGACAGGTCAACGAACTGCATTCGCCTTGTTAGAACAGCACCGTTATATACCCAACGTCCAATAATAGACAGAGATAGCATAGCGTCTCTCGTTGCGTCAATATAACGGAGCAGCGTCACGCGTGCGAGGAAGATGGCGCCATACCGCTAGACAGGGACTGGTATAAAATATTATGACTGTTATTTCACTTCCTAAGTTGTGATGCAACACTATTTTGCAGTATATACATAATTTTTAGATTCAACGTTAAAGATTTTTTCTCAAAATTCGAAACTTTTCTCTAGTAAGTCATACTCTTGCAATAAATTTTATGCTTCCTGTATAGCTAAATAAAAATGCGCAACAGTTTTTGAAATACAAATTGTTAATTTTGAATCATGTTTTATCGTAAGTGTTACCATAATCTGTAAAGTGTCAATTCTTGTTTTGGTATTCCGATTTCGTAATTTTAGATTCAGAATCCTAAATGTAAACACATTATTGGCGGGATTTTTTAATTTTTTATTGTTAATATAAATAAATTGACTTCGTTGCTACATAAATTCTAGATTATTTATAAATTAAAAGCTGATTTTTTGTTAGAGTGAGAAGTCAGTTCATTTTAATCCTACTTTAAATTCGTAGTAACACATAAAACATGTTTTACCATTATTAACATTATATTACTATGCGCCTGAATATGGAGTATTTTAAAATTAAATAATAATGTTAATTTGTTGTAAGCAAATAATTTGGAAGTAAATGTGATTTGTAAACATAATACCTTCGTTATAAGCAAAATCTTTACATAGAAAAACAATACAACTGAAACTACCGCCATCTGTTATCAAATAGCGGAACTAATTGGCAATAAATTTTTATTACTCATCCGTGTCCTCATTTTCGGTCAGTTCTGGCAAACAGCATACCTAATGGAAACATATTTAACACAATTTAACGTATTTGTCCTTTAGTTTCGACGAAAAAATCGATCATACACAGTAGTTCGTATGCCCCAGTTTTCAAAGAAATGACGTCTTTTGTCTTTTTAAAAATGTTCGGAAAATGTACACTGTGCCAAACTTTAAGTCATTGAACTCTCGCCTATTTAGACTATTACTATTCAAAAACGATATGACTTAAACATGCATTGAAGCGATGAAAAATATTTTTTGTTGTTAAGAGAATA
Organism: Hyposmocoma kahamanoa; assembly: GCF_003589595.1. Taxonomy (NCBI): domain Eukaryota; kingdom Metazoa; phylum Arthropoda; class Insecta; order Lepidoptera; family Cosmopterigidae; genus Hyposmocoma; species Hyposmocoma kahamanoa. The sequence goes on along the minus strand of NW_020653732.1, from coordinate 3,028,221 downwards.
AGAACGTCTTTAGAAAAAATGAAACCAACACTTAGGCCGTTTTCGTTCGAAATACAAAAATTGTAAAGACACACACACATAGATCACTAACACAAAGATGGTGTGTATACAAAGAAAGTACGTGTGAGCTTTCTCTGTGTAGAGTTACACAAGATCGTTTGTCTCATTCTACCTCTAGCAGAATGGTTGTTGTGTCTCTGTTCAGCTTACTGTTATGTAATAACGGTTGTTGTGATTTTGCCGCGTAACATTTTTCTCTTGGAAACCGCTACATCGAGGGTTTGTCTCTATACATTTTTCGCATCTCTATTATACTTTTTGACTGTTGTTTTTCTACACACAGGTTTAGTGTTTCTCATCATTATTCTTATTAGAAACTCTTTGCAGATGAAATTCGAGACTGTAAAAACTTTGAAAATAACATTCGCAATTTCGCAAGAACTAATGGCAAAAGATATAAGAAAAAAGATGCGTATGAAAATGCATATGTTTATTTATAAAGTGCACAAACTCACGTGTAACGAGCATAGGCCTATAAATAACTACATGTTCCCGGCAGTGCATCGTATAAGACACACAGACATACAGGCAGGCTTGTAGAGGCCCACAGTGGTAGTGTGCCTCACTTCCTAGTCGCGCCTTCCCGCGTGTACAATGTGTACAGGACTTTAGGCGCGCATTTTCAAATTCATCAAACTTAGAATGTAATCGTGAGGTGTTATAGTGGCAAGTGTATTTTGTGTTAGTGACCTACTGTGTTTTTTTAATGTGATTTTAAGTGTTTTATTTTTCTAAAGCGGATTTTATTCGGAAATGCTTCGAGGTTTGAAATTTTATTTTTTTAAATGAAACTTGTACTTTTTTGTGCACAGCTCTGGCTTAGCAACTGATATTTTGAGTCTTTTTTAAATATTATATGTTTAATAGTGATGTAACTATTACGTTAAAACGAGTTAACTACTTTCTTTAATAAATAATTTAATTAATTAAAATTAAAATTTCGTCTCGCTTCGATTAAAAGTTACATTTTTCGCATGCGAAATTAATTGGCATCGGGTATAATAATCATAACGGTGACTTCACAGTTAAATTTAATCATCTTGAGATAAAGTTACAGTTTTACATACAGCAAGACGTGGCGTCTTGAATATAATAATAATAGTATACTATAACCACATTTCGGTGTCATAAAAGTATAGTACTTCAGTACGGAGAAAAAAAAAACAAGTTTAGATTTAACTAATACCTAGGCATTAGTTCAAACGATAAAGGGCATGTGACAGTGAATTATAATATTAGTTACGTAGTTAGTAACTAAATATAAATGAAACTCTGACAAAGAAAACTTTAATTTTAACCAATAAATACAAAGTAAAATATTCGCTCTAAACAGTGTCTGATAGTTCAATAAACAAACAAAGATAGACAAATATCGATATAAAAATGTATTATCTTGGTTTTCTATGTAATTGATAACGATACGTTGGTATACAAGGCGCACAGTTAACAGTACCTACTATAAATGTAAAAAAAAAAACAAAGTAACAACTGCATTATGTACACTTAAAAGAAAATTCAGACTTTTATAATTCCATCCATGTTTGTTCAGATATATTTCTTCGTGATGTAATTATATTAACAAATGTTTGCAATTTGAGTACAATTAATAAAAACATACATGGGTACATAGAAATGCGCACTTCAGTTTAACGTCGGTGTTAAAAATTCTTCTTAAGCAAGACCTAGCTCCTACATAAGAAGAGTCTTATTTAAGAGCTAGGTTTTGCTGGTACAGTAAACGTCAATAATTTCTGTTCAGAGATAGATTTTCCCTTTAATGCCCTAGAATATTGTCGTGATAGATGTCCAAATGTCTTCGGTTCTCTATTTAAACGTTTTTATTAAAAAAAAATTCAGAAGTTTGCGGAATTACATCTAATTGCCAAGTTTTATTGAAATCGGTTAGCGGAAAGTGGATGCAATCCAATAAACCGGGTTCATCTCCTAATTTGCCACCCTTCGAGGTAAAATAATTTCTTACCCCCATTAAAAAAAAGAATAATTAAAATTTATTTAGAAATGTCGAAGCAATCGCAAAACATACAAACGCAAACGCAAAAAAGAAATACAATCCAATTTGAAGTCAATTACATTTTAATGTATAAGTCCATAAAATATGTCACAATGATTTTTGTACACCCTGTTGGTTAGTTGATATGAAACTGTTCTTTTTTTTGGTAAAAACATTACATTACGTCCAGACAACTTAGTTTTCTTTTTCTTTTTTTTTCTTATAGTTTGGCACTATGGCGTCCAGCCTTTGGCCTTATGCAATTTCCACTGAGTTGCAAATTTTTGATAATTCTTCCAAATAAATATTTTCTTGCTTCTTGAGATTTCAGGATAATTATTATTGTCGTAGCAGTTGTTGTTGTAGAAAAGTCCTTTGAGACATGTCTTCGTTTAATTATGTTTCTGTAAATATGGCCGCCACAAAGAGGATAGGCAATTTGAGGCGGCGTGCTTGGATTGACTCGGGATTCCTTAGAACGGGCCGATACGGGTATTTTAGTTCGAGATTCGTATAATTTCGCGTTTTAATATTCGATTAAGGCACAATAGCACTATCCTATTCCACTTTAAACTAGATTTACACAAAATAATTGAAAGTCAAAATAAAAACGACACTTTTCCCTCCAAAATGCCCAGGGCGAATCACAACTTATTTTATTGAAAGGTTCATTATATTTTTTGCTATGAAGGTGATGAGTTGCATTTCCTTAGCCAGTGTTGCCTCTTAATCTGTATACAAAACTCACTCTTCGACAGACACGTCGCTGCTTTTGAAAAATATTGGTCCCATCCTTTTTTAACTTGTTACTGAGATCTTACGTTTTTGCGATTGTTACACATAGGAAATGAAACTATTTTTCCGGATTTAAATCGCTTATATTTGTTTTTTCAAACAAACCGACGTTTCGGGGCCTTTACAGGTCCCATGGTCACGGTTGTCTGAGGTGGTACAGTCATCAACCAGTTATGTGTAATATTAATACAAACAAAAAAAGGTTTTACATTAATATTAGACGTAAACTAAGTCTAGCCTGTATAAACAGGTCTCCAGTCACCCACTCCGGGTGTAGTAAAGGCTTGAGTGGGGTAAGGGAGGGACATCGAGTATATAACCAGACATAGAGACGAATTAAGGGCCATATATTCCTGGTAACACATTAGCGATACAGCTCTTATAAATATCAACTCGTTTGCACTGAAATATAGACATGCCAACTACTGACCTGTGTGTACGTCTCCATATATACAAAAAAATATTCTGTATTTATTGTAATAAAGATAACGTCTCTAACAATGGCGTGCTGTTCCATTAGTTGGAGTGGGGAAAAACAGCAAAACACCTAATTACAAAACAAACGGAATCACATTTCATTTGGTAATTAAATATTAAATATGTAATTTTGCAATTTTCGTCCATTATAGCAAAGCTCAAGTCAACTGGTCGATTTGAAGTGAAACAGTTGACGACACTCGTCAACTGTTTCGAACTCGGGCTGGCCAATCGGAGCGCAGTTGTCACGGTATTGATATGGTAGAATAGTTTTGAAACAAATTACATGACATTTTGTCTCTATTTCTGGTTATATACTCGATGGAGAGAGACAATAGATTACATACTTCTTAGAAATTTCGATGTAAAAAAAAATATTTTTTAGGTGAAGAGTAGCCAACCCTACGCAATACCCACATACTACTAAGGATATATATCACAAAAATCGATTGAACATCGATTGAAGTGTACAGTACAGTACAGTACTGAGTGTAATAACATCACTTACATTTGAACAAAACTCGATTTACAAATATTTAATTGTAAATAGTTTATGCCCTCGATTTCAGGCGTTAATGGGTTTTAATTCGATTTAACAAAGCACCGGGTTAAAATCCGGGTGCTTGCATGTGTATACCCGCAAACCAAGACTATTTTTTTATCTCAACCATTGTACCTTTCCTGATACGAGCTTGTTTATAATGTACTGTGATTCACCAAATATCTATCTGCTTTGCATTTCTGGTTGCACTTAACACTTAACAGCAAATTTTAAACCAATAACAGTTTGGTTTAATGGTTTAATGGTGATCAGCAAAAACTTTACGTCGAAAAAGATTGATACAACGTAAGAAGTGTGTTTCGCTTTAAAAGCATCCGTGCCAAGTGTGAGTGTGGGGGTCGATTCGATTCTGGTCATAATCTTCCATTATTAAAGCCTAAAGTTAATTTTCCCAAATTAACATAGTTTACTTTGGTCTAAAGTATTTAAAAGCGACCACGAATAGAGAACAGCAGTTTTACCATAGACAAAAAATTACTGTAGGTAATTCCATGAGCACGCGACAGTACGCCGTAGTCTATCTACTAACCTAGTCTCCCCTAGTGAGTATCCCCCTTTATCTACTGACCGACTGCAGGCTGAATAAAACAGCACCCCATTTTGCCACGTGGCGAAAAATAGGTCAACCGCCCGTCCTTTTCTCTCTCGCGTAAAAATGCTTAAGCATGAACGAGATAGGTAGAATGAAAGGAGGACATAATGGTAAAAGGAAGGGTGAAAACCAGTTACCTGAAAACGTGTATGGAAAATGATTTTTAAGTTTCATTGTTCAAAACAGGAGCACATAGTATCAATTGTATTCTGTACATTCATAGAGTAAATAAAGTACCACGTACAATGTAACAGCGATGTGAGACCAGTTTATTACGAAACCGATTGGTAGAGATCGTAAGAGGCCGAATATATGTACCTAAATTTGATACACATAAAGTGACATAAAATGATTTTGAAGAGGTCAAAAATTGAAACAAAGCAACTCTATTACCGTAGTAATAATACAATAATTCCAAGATGTTAGAAGGAGGTCTATTCCGACTTCCGTTGATTAATGATGTATAATCAATGACAACTGTCACTTAAAGGTTCGATTTTTGAAATTCAACTTTAGAATTTACATTCGTATTTAAAAAAACATTTATTATAATTGGCGACGAATCAATTACAAAGTTTTCGGCGAAGTTATTTTCAAACAATATAAATAACATTTCTGCATTTACTGTTAATACGATATTACGATACACAGTGTCAATTGTGTTTAAAGCAGTGTTTGAAGTGATAATTATCATTGATAATGATAAAAATGTATTGAAGCATTTTGATAATGCTACTGCTAGCAATTTCGATAGAAGGATAGATAAACACTTTAGCTAATATAACACATATACAGATTAAACAGAAAATAAAAACAAACATTATTATCATAGCAGTGAAAGGGCGCTGACTCAGCATATGCCAAAGTTTCCTAAGGCGCTGGTTTTCAAAAGAAAAATATAACGACAGTTACACAAATAATATACTTAATAAAGTGTCGTGGTATGTGTTTGTGTCACAGACGTATGAAAATCGTTTTCCCAAAGACTTTCTTCGTGTTTATTTCATTTTCACCCTGTTTGTAATTTTTTAGTCAATAATTATTGTCTAAAAAGAGACAAAGCTATGTATGGATAATTATAGGACATATATCTGATAATTATCAGGTCATTACTATAATTACTAAAGGCAAAAATATCTTGATAATTAGGAAACCTGGTTTAAACCGATTGTCAGAATTTATAAAAAAAAAATTGTGGCGCGAAAAATTGCATCAAAATTCTACTGGGAAATCAAATTGCAGAGAAAATATTACATCGATTTTGTATTCGGTATTTCGGTATTATTATTATTGGTCGCAGTATTGTTAAAAATACACTCGGCGGCAAACATACTGTCACATTTTTAAGGTGTAAATTTGAACGCTATGTTAATGACATAAAGGTGCTATTTTAAACCGACTCACATTTTCTTTTAAAGCCAGATATTGTTCTTCACCTAATTTTACGTCTTTGATTTAGCCCGAAATCCAGGATATGACCTGATTTCATCTAGGTCGATGTCTCACCTCTTTGTGACCTCTAACCTGACCTTCAACTTGGGATCTTTGAGGTCGGGAGGTCGATTTACAACTTCATTCTCCTACTTTAGAAGATATCAACGATTAGAGTGCGTTAGTTAAGCAATCTTCAGTTCAATTCCAAGTACGACCAAATTTGGGAACTTTTCGAAATTGGTGAAGTTGCCATTTTTTTGCTGTTAAGTCTGTGTTTTACTAGAGGTGCGTTATGCTTAAAATTTTATAAACGGACTTCAAAAAAATTAGAAGGTTCGCTATTCGGCTATTTTTTTGTGTGTATGTTACGCGATAACTCCTAAAAATGTGTGAACTGATTTTGATGATTGTTTTTGTTGGAAAGAGAGTATCACAGAAGTTATCCCATTTAAATTTCAAGAAAATATTCCACTTCTAACTGTGGCAAATTAGTGTAATTCCACAAGCTTTTGAGGTTTTTTTTTTATAAAAAGTTTTATTAAAGAACTGAAGGAGAAAGATATTTTATTTGTTTTTATAATATATGGGCATATATTCTAGGGCATTAAAGAGATGATCTATTTCTGAAAAGAAATGATTGACGCTTACTGTAACCTAGTTTGTCACTAGGGATTGAATCTGGTCTCGCGCACTTTCCGGTGACCGATTTCAATAAAACTTGGCAAATATATCGCACTGCTATTACAATAGTGTTGTAACTCAAAATATGTGAAATTTAATATTATACCATTACTGATTCTAAAAAAAATTAAAATTTGATTCTCTACACGTCAAAAAAACCGTCGTTAGAATATTGTAAAAAATAACTAAAATATATCTAGTTCACTAATTAACTAAAAATGAGACGACACAAAATAATCCACATTCTTTTTTCCATTTTATTTTTAAATATATTTGAGAAATCGTTTAAGTGTCTATAATAAACTATAACATATAAATTTTAATGATTTTTTTGCGGGAAGTAATTCGTTTTCGAGAAAGTCCTCTTTTTGAGTTAATACACTATTGTATTAACAGTGTGTAACTGTTGAGGTCGGTTTTTTTGTACTAAGATTATTAAACATGAGAAATACTCCGATCAACACAGACTTAACTGAAAAATAATGTGACCCCAAACCATTTTTAAAAGGCAATTTATGCGGAAAACCAGTGACGCATTATACATTCCTTATTGTTTCTATAGAGGGCGTAATGGGTATTGAAATGTATAACATTTAAGTTCTCTTCATATATGCTCAATAGCCCTAAATACAAAACGTTTAATTCATTTTCTATAAATTTTACAAATGTAAGTTAAGCCGCTGTTCCACCGGAGGTGCGACATAGTTTTAAAGTTCGTAGAATCTGAAGCATCTTACCTAGCTGCAACAAGTAGTATTGTCAGCATTACTGTGTTCCGTCTTTGAAGGGTAAGGGTGCTGGTGAAATTACAGGCACATGGGACTTGTCAACTTATGTCTCAAGGTGACGGGCGCAGTGGCAGTACCCTTCAGATCTTTGCGATTTGGAGCTCTGAGGTGCACTGCAACTGTTACGGACATGCGCGTCACATGATATTATAAACAAAAATCTTTACAACTCTCTCCTGATAAGTTGTGATTTTGAAGATGTGGCATTATTAACAACAAAGGTGCGAATAAATAAACATATTTTCACAGTTTTTTCTTAAGCGGTCTATAATGCACAAGTCACAGTTGCACAATCGGGCTATTCATGTAACGTCTAGGATACGTAACTTATTTGCATGCTGCACGCGGTGCGTCGTGAAACGATGGACAGGTACCTGTTTATTTATTCATTTTGTACATATACTAACAGCATCAATAACTAAACACATAAACCATAAGCAATAAGGGTTGAATCGATCACCGCCCGAAAATTAGCGACGGAATTTCGCTCACAGAGCTTCGGGTGACCGTCTCCAAGTAGTAAGTAGGGGTTTCAATCTCGCTACATTTCCGTGTTTCGAGAAAAGTGTAAGGAAGTCAATGGGTAATTTTTACGTTAGGAAAACTACCTAATTTCGGTGGCAAATCTTCTATATCATGAAGTATTACTTGATATTCAAGTGTAGTATCCTGAAATGTTATTTAATATTTCACGATAATATAGTCGAATGCTTGATTAGGTAGAAAAAAGGAACCTGAGAATTATATAATATATTTATTATCGCTACACGTTTTTTTTTTCACTTGGACCGCCAATTCCACATTAATAAGTGTGGTGTCACCTTTACAAACCACATATTCTACTCATGAATAGCGTAAAGCATCCTTTCACTTCTAGACACGTGTCAGTACAGAGTAGGGTGACTTGTCAAATACCGTAAAAAGCAAAATCAGTTGGAATTGTGGGACTTTATAGAATATTGAAGAAAAGCTAGTATTTATAGAATATTGAAGTAGCTAAAGCACTTGTGTTACGGAAATCGGAAACAACAACGGTACCACAAACATCCAGACCTGAGACAATATAGAAATGTTAGATTCTACATTGACCCGGCCGGGAGTCGAACCCGGGACCTCAGAGACGGCGTCACCATGAAAACCGGTGTGCGAGCCACTCGACCACGGAGGCCATCGTGAAAACTTTCATTAATTTCTCATATATGGCAAGAAATAGCGACTTTTTTGCCGTAGCGCATCTACGAGAAATCTATGAGTCTAGTTTGAAACCAAAAAGAAAGATCAGCAATAAGCATATAGGGAAATTCGAAAGGTCCGTTGGTTCATTCCGCAGCCTAGTTGGAAGAGCGATGGAATTTTTCTTTGTGTTAGATTTTTGTATTCATATTTATAACAAACTTGTTGAGTAATTTCATAAAAAAATATTGAATGTTATTAACAAAACGTGATATTTAATAATATTAATTAACAAAAATAATATTTATTTGAACTCTGCAAAAGGAACATCTTTTTTATTTCGCTTCAAAGTTCTTTGTGTTTGTTACAATAATCCCGTTTTCACAATAACTGCGTCAGTATACATATAAGTATCTGAGAATGCTTTTTGCGCAGAACCCAAGGACCCTTTTGTACGAGTATCACTTAACCTTGAATAAGGGAGGGGGAGTTAGAAGGAACTGATCAAAAGCTTTGTGTGATACCTATCTGTTCTTTTGTGGCTATGTACTTTATTACTATAGGTTCTTTATCAACATATATATGTATATTAAGTACCTGGTCTTAAACTTTTTTTGTTATAAGTACTAGAGCCAACGGTATTAAAAGAAAAAGAAAGAAAAGTTAGTTTTTCGGAATAGTTCGTTTTGTAATTGGTCCTACTGGAAATCGTATCCGGGATCTCCTCGTCTAGCGTTCGCTGTGTTAACCACCTAGGCCGCTAACGCAAATAAAGAGGTTAATAATATTGCCTGAAAATTGTACTCTTTATGTTTTAATTTTATTTAGTTATATCTATCGATTTGGAAAAGAGAAATACATGGTTTTAACTGTATTGTTTAATTTTATAACACATTTTAGTTTTAATAATAAAATATATATATACACACATTCATTTGAAAACGGATTTTAAGTCGTTTTTAACAACTTGTCTATCAGATTAAAATGGCTTTGAGTCAAAATACAAATCTTCCAGTATTATGGTACTATACCGCAAATAATACTTATTACCTTTGTTCATTTATTTTAATGTTATCAAAATGAATTATTAAATACTCCAATCGCAGTTTTACGAAAAGTAAAAACACTGCCATCTAGCGTTAAGTAGCGGTACTTGTTCAACAAACAATGGTCTTGCCTTTGCAAGCTTGAATTCAATTTCCCACCTTATTTGTCATAAAATATTTTCAATACGGTGTAATTAACTGTTTTGAATTGTACTTCTCTATTTTTTTTAACATCTTTAAAACATGTTTTGTTAGTAAACACAGGCATTTGAGTTTCCAGGTTAAAAAGTCAATGAACGTTGGTTCAAGAGTTCATCGCTAGATGGCGGTAGTAGCGACAGAGCTATTTTTATACGCAGTAAAATTCATTGAATTCGTAGGTAGATTACAACTATACAAACGACTTGTATGTTAACTCAACACATTTATTGCATAGCAATACGGTATACAATTAGTTCGCAACTTAAATTTAGATTACGATTGTTAAGGCACAGCAAAAAAAAGTTTGAGTCTTAAGGCGTAAACCTTCTTAGAGGTGATCCATGTCCAGCTGTGCGACATATAACGTGGATAATCAAAAAAAAGAGAAAAATTTTGCCGGTATACAAAAAGTTGAATTAGTATTTTTTTATATGATTACTATACTATATTTTTATGGACATCACTGCACTTGTCACTCTGACACATAAGTTGACAACTCTTGTGTGCTTGTAATTTCATCAGCACTTCTGCGGCCTACATCCGATTCGTTGAATCCGGGAAATCATCAACCAATCGGAACGACTTTTTCAAAAACCTTTCAAAACTGGAACGCACAGTAGATCTTAAATAATTTTTTTGGCGGTAGAAATAGTTAACGTACCAGTCCTTCCCTGGACGAACTCTTTCACAAGGAGTCGATAACAACTTTACACTAATACTGCTTTTCTGGAGAGAGGTTTATCCAGTCTAGGAACGTAATTAGTCGATAACTTTGTATGCTTAAATGAGAGAGTGTAAAATTTCAATTAGGTTGAGACTAGATTTGACTCGAGATAACTCGAGCGGCGGCAATCGGCTAAGTCTCTGAAGTTGCAAAACCACAGAGGCAGACGAATCAGTGCGACGAGGACGGCTTTACAAAGGTGGTGACCTGTGTGGCGCAGCACCGACAGGATCTAAGTTTTTGCTGCGTGCGGTCATACGTACGGCGCTGCTATACCTGTCGCGACTACATTACTCCACGAAGTGATAGTAGCGATGTTAGTCTGAAGAGATAGTTGATTACATCAGGTTAAAAGGTAAATACACCCTTAAGATGCCGAAGGGTGTTGTATATGCAATTCGTGTACAGCAGTTCGCTTTATTATATTGTATATATGTTAGTCCTTACGGTATATATTAAATGGGTCATGTGCCATGAAATAAATTACTAAATAAAATAAAAAATTGTTCAATGTAGTTCGTATCGTTCATGTGATAAAAGCACTTGTGACGGACGATCACATGTGGCCAAGGATACGAAATTTGGCACTGAGTTTACGTAAATTATAATCGTGTTGAAGATCCGCAGTCACTGCCCAGATTGAAGATTGAATTATAGGACCTATTCGTAACAAGGAAACGGATGATGACACATGAAAAGATGATTAAAAATAAATTATTTGTCACAAAGATAATTCTGTGATTACTAGATAAAAAGAAACAATGTCCGCCGCACAGAAACTGATTTGCCTATTTCGGATATAATAACGAATTCAAAGAACTTACAGTGTAGCAGGTTCGTGTTCGATTCCTAGCAAAGTCAAATGTGCATGTTGCAATCTTTGATTTTGGTTTTTAACGACTTTTTGCCGTGGCGCCATCTATGAGAAACCTATGAAAGTTTTTCTTCACTCAGCCAGGTACCACTACAGCTATCAGCAGCTGACAGATGTCGCTTAAATAATTGTAATTTCTTTGTAATAAACAGGTTGCAAAGGTGTTACAAGAATGAATTTTGAATCTCTGTGATCCGTCTTGGGGCATACAAAGTTTTCACATATTTTAGGTAATTTTTTTTAAATTAAATAATAATAGATTTAATATAAAAATGTAATATAAGAAGACTTCGAAGTGCCTTCATGAAATACGTTAAACTCCGCATGCGTTTGGTCCAATGTTATGTATTCAGTATCTTGCTGTTTGGTATGGAGTGTTGGACTCTAGCATTATGCTCAAAACTGGAATCCCTTGAGATGTGGCTGTACAGACGTATGCTTGGCATATCGGGGTACAAGAGGCCACCAATGTTGAGGTTTTTCGTCGAATGACAAAAAAGTTATTTACAAGCTCAGAATTGTAAAGGAAAAGAAAGCTGCAGTATTTTAGCCACGCAATAATGAAGGAAAATGTATAAGAAAAGAAAAAACCTCGTGGTTGAAGAACCTGAGAGACTGGTTCCACCTTAGCACACGCTCTTTCTTCTTCTTCAAAAATGAGAATAGCCATGACGATCGCCGACGTTCGTAGAGAAGAAGCACACTAACAAGAAGAAATCTTGAATATTGTAGAATGTAATTTTATTTAAGTATAGTAAGTAATAGGTAATAATTAAATTCTACATTTCTTCTTCAACATTCTAGCTACTTGGATCTGTGGAGTTGCGGCACGGAATAGTTCTGTGATTTTCATGTTGAATCACTCTGCAATGTGGTTTTCATACGACCGCGTCTTCTGCAGCCCTAAGTTTTTCCTTTCAGTAGAGATACTGCAGTTTCCTCCTTTTTACTATAATCAGGAGCTCGAAGCCCTTTGTGTATTGTCTGCAATACGTTGTCATTGGTGACTCTAGCCGTCCTCGACTCTACATAATTATTTCAATTCCTAATTTCACGTGGAAGTTTGTTGTAGACCTTCGTAGCCACTCGTAAACACTCTTTTGAAGTAAAGCTGTGCAAGTCGAGTAGCTAACAAAGTCTTTGGACAATGGAAATGGACATTTGTGCATAGAAGTAAAATAATAAACAATAGAAGGAAAATAATCGCGTTCAAACCTGTACGAGACAAATAATGTAACTCAAGGAAAATGAGTTTTTTTTGTAATATCAAGTGACGGGACGTACAAGTCGGGTGGTAAGCTACACGCCTGTCTGGGAGGCACTGCCACTGCGCCCGTCACTCTGAGACATAAGTTGACAAGTCTTATCTGCTTGTAATTTCACCAGCACCCTTACCTTTCAAAACCGGAACACGGTAATGCTGACATTACTGCTTGGCGGTAGAAATAGGTAAGGTTGCCACCTTACCTATTTATCAAGGGTATGTTCCTTATGTTCATCAAGGGTAGTACTGCCTACTACACTTGATGAACTCTTTCACAAGAAGCTCTGTAGTTACTGAAACTAAAGTCTCCATTATACGGTGAACTGTGACCTGAACTATGTCTTTAAAGTTGACCCTGCACGGCAGAGGCACATGTTTGTAACGATTGAATACATAACGGTAGCTATTTATCAACTAAGTTCCAATACGTTTCGGCATTTTTACAGGTGCCATTGTCACGGCAATTCAATGAACTTCGTCATTTAAGTCAGTCAGTCAAAGCTGCAATGTAGATAAGACCAAAAACCAGACCAGTGATATAGTTTTATATCAGACATTCACCTAAGCCCAAATTATGGGGACGAAATGTCTAGACTGAAAGATAAAATGTATCTAATATTCGTATGCTCTATTTTTTTTGTCCGCTATCTGTGAATGTGATTCAGCCTTATTGTATTAATAGACATAAGCCTTTGTTACAATTGAATAAAGATAGGCATAAATTTAGATATGAAAGTCTGTAGAAGATGTCTTCAAACAAAGCCAGGCCAAAAGTAACGTAACGCGAGTCACGGGCGTGTATGAAAAGACTAGCGCGAGAAGGAAGCGACAGAGTGTGTCAGCAGAGTAACGGGAGACCTTTGTTGTTCCATGGTGGTTTCTAATTAGAATAGTTTTCAATAATTTTATTACGGTAAATAATAATAATAACGCATACACTCAACATAGTCCCGCACTAGGGATGTATCACGGGTGCCATGGACAGACACATGGAGTGCGTATAGTGAAGCGATGAACTGCCTCGTACAATGGCAACACATATTATAGGTATCAAAATGTCTATTGAGCCTCCTCGCATTCAAATTTTTCTCGTATTAATACGGTTCATTTTGCCTGGGTAAGACGGCGGCAACACTGGCTTTATTTCAGAATTTATTATTTACAAACGAAAATAAATCCATCTGAAAAATGTATATTGTAAACAGTTGTATTGTTAAGTTGATATTAAAAAAATCATTGGTACATATAAAGTACCTATTCAATACAGTGGTTTTCGTGTAAATTTCGAGGTAAGTTTGTTTGAAAATTTTTACGAATCGTGTCTTCACACCTTATTGTAATCAGTGTATATATTTCTATTTTACTTTATGTTTTTTTCAAAGTGATTGATTCAATACTTTCACTGTTATGTGGGATCCACCAAAGCCATTTGAGGTTGTATAGACTCGTAACGACAAAACAAACAAAAGGTCTGTTTGTACTTAAATATTTTGATTTAGGTTTCTTTGTCAAGTAAATAAATTATCGAGTTCTTAGGTTTTCGCGATTGTTATACATAGGAATGAAACTATTTTTCCGGATTTAAATCGCGTATATTTGTTTTTTCAAACAAACCGACGTTTCGGGCCCTTTACAGGTCCCATGGTCACGGTTGAGTCAAAAATAGTTTCATTCCTAAGTAAATAAATTCTTTTCTAATTTATCAAAACAATATATATTAAACTTTGATTTATTTAATGTTAACCTGTTAAAATATTTAAATTTTCAACCGTTTCGTCTTTATTACAAAATTTAAAAAATCTTTTTTCATGCAAGTTGGGAAGACTTTACAAAGTTGATATTAAAAATGCCAATTTGGTCTTACTTTTTATTTTTATTATTATTTATTTTTAAATATAAACATTACTATTTAACATTCTCACCGTTTTTTTTCCGTTTTGTTCCGTTAAATGTGTATAGTTTAGCATACAATGATCATCTGTCATAAACCGTTGGATACTTCTTATTGATTATCAGCAGCAAATGATTTCGCACAGATCGGTTTATTGATTACACTTATGAGTAACTGTACTTTAGTACAGTTATTGTAGATTGAGCAATACAGGGTGACATTGTATTAGTAGCTTTTAATTGCAATTGAAGACCTATGTCAAACTTACATTGTAGTCAACTTAAGATCGAAATCGAAAATTAAAGAGCACATTTTAGAAGAGTGCGTTTGCGACGCCACCCGTAGGAGCCCAATAAGCACGTTATGCAAAAATTTACTGGTTGCGACGTCATACGTGTGCATAGCGTCTAAATACTCGCTTACATTGTGCTCTCATAGTACTCGTTAAATAGAGGAGCCCGTAAAAATCCTCACATTATCTAAGCTAAAAATTTGAATCCAAAGAAGTTTTAATAAAGCCAAGTTGGTCTGTGGCCACCGCCAATTAGCAAGAGAATTTCTTCCACTTTCTTGTGAGGTGAAATATTGGTCTACTTTATTACGTTACTCTCTCAGGACTTCTACCCAGCAGCTCGCCCAGTATTAACAGTTGTAGAAGCTCGTATCTATCATGCCTGAGTTTCTTTTGACAATTTGCCAAGTTTGCGTTTTAGTTTGACTTATCAAAGGATGGTTACAGTCTTTAGTAGCCGGGTGAATTATACGTATAATACATTTCAAAAATGTCTTGAAATTTACTTTAACTTCCAAAGCCTGGAAGGCCGATTTTGGTGCCATTGGTGTATCTATACGATGGTGTGACTGGATAAAGGCGAGCTGCATAAGCTGCAAGTTCCGGTTTTGAAGGGTATAAGGGTGCTGGTGAAATTATAGGCACACGGGACTTGTCAACTTATGTCTCAGGGTGACGGACGCAGTGGCAGTGCCCCTCAGATATTTGAAATTTAAAGCTTTGTGTGGCACTACAACTGTTAGGGGCAGGCGTGTAGCTTGCCATCAGGCGCACGACTTGTACGTCCCGTCACTTGATATTATATAGGGGTTTCCGGAACTGGCCACTTACATAAACAATATTTAAAAAGTAATTACAATATTTGAAAATGGAACTCTTTGGCTGTAGAATACAGTTTGCTTCATCTGACTGTCACTAGTTCTTACATTGTGGTGTCATTTTAAAAATTAGTTCATTCTCGGACTGGTGTTCACTACCTAATTTTCGTGGCAATTTTATTATTTCAGTATTCGATTTTTTTATCGCGCAATATTATTTAATATTCGAGTATTGTATCGTGAAATATTATTTAAAAATTACACCAATTATGGTGTTAATAAGTATGGTGTAATTAAGTTTATTAAAACTTGAATATTAAAATAATAAAAATGGCCACGGAAATTCGGCAGTGAAAGGAAATTACGTACCACCAGGCGTACGACGTGTTGTCGTCTCGTCACTTGGTATTTTAAATACGTTTAATTTGAAAAAATAATGTCTTCAATTGTCTTTTAATTTCAATTAAACGTTCTGGCATATGCATCGAGTATATAACCAGAAATAGAGACGAAATAAGGGCCATATATTCCTGGTAACACATTAGCGATACAGCTCTTATAAATATCAACTCTCGTTGGCACAAATATATACATGCCAACTACTGACCTGTGTGTACGTCTCCGTATATTCCAAATAATATTCTGTATTTGTTGTAACAAAGATAATATCTCTACCAAAGGGGGCTGTTCCATTCGGTGGTGTGGCAAAAACAGCAAAACATCTAATTACAAAACAAACGGAATCACATTTCATCGGTAATTAAATATGAAATATGTATTTTTGCAATTTTCGTCCATTATAGCAAAGCTCAAGTTAACTGGTCGATTTGAAGTGAAATAGTTGACACCCATTGACGACACCCGTCAATTGTTTCGAATTCGGGCTAGCCAATCGGAGCGCAGTTGTCACAGTAATCATATGGCAGAATAGTTTTCAAAGAAATTAAATGACATTTTGTCTCTATTTCTGGTTATATACTCGATGGGCATATGTGACCAGTTATTCATATGAAGGTTTTTTATCGTAACTCTAATTACGCCCTTGAAGGATGCGGTCCAAACGGTAGCGATGCCAAATGTCATTTGGTAAGACAAAATATCAATGCTCTATAGGTCTATCTTTCGCGATGCACTGTTGAACTACAGGAATCACACAGCTACTACGAATACAGCTCGAGGGGCCCGTATTCGTAGTAGCTGTGTGATAGGTACCGTCTGTCTTGCTTTAGAATTTGTATTGCGTGTAGTGATGATCACCTAATAAAAGCCTCTGCGTAGTCTTAAAACTGATTTATGCATTTATGCACTCCACGAGTTTTACCTTGGTTGTAAATATTAAAAGAATGATTTCAAATGTAATGCACTAAAACAATACAAAAAAAACATGGAAGTATGGAAGGTATGTAATGCGTCATACAATTACCGCCTCATACATGTATACAATTACATACAAAAGTAATGAATAGCGCTCAGATAAGCTGCGGGGTCATTCACCTTAGTTTGGCAACTAATGACCTTTAGTTCCACTACTCGGTCATAGGTGGCGCTTTCAATATTCTTTCAAATTCGCAAATTAAAATATTTCTTATTGGTTCCAACTGCAAAAATATAATTTGTGAATTGTTTTAATACGACAAAAAGATATAAAATACTTCATTTTCTATTTTTTTTCGTGTTAAAACAAAATAAAAGGTACTGTTACGTGTTATAAAATAAATAAGTATAATTTACCTTTTATAATAATTATCTTGCATTTGTGTTTGTTTTCCCTATCAATATGTACGGTTACATATTGTTTATTACACTTATTTATTTCTGAGGTCAATCAACTGGAAAAAATATTACTTTATAAGAGAACAATCATGTGATGAAGTATCTGAAGAGAATTGATACCTACTTATTTTGTTTGAAAATGCATCAAAAATTTGATGGGAAGACCACTCGCTGTTGATTCGAATGATGTGATTTTTAAAACATACCTTTGGGCTTTCACACGTGAATTCTGTGAACACTGGAAACTCAAGAATCGAGCCCCTTTTTTTTCAATCAAATGGCTCGTACTCCTGATGGTAAGCTACACGCCTGTCCATAACAGTTGCAGTGCCACTCAGAGCTTTAAATTGCAAAGATCTGAGGTGCACTGCCTCTGCGCCCGTCACCCTTAACATAAGTTGACAAGTACCATGTGCCGGTAATTTCACCAGTACCTTTAGCTATTTGTCTCTGTGGCCGAACGGTTACCATGCCCGACCGCCATGCAGAGGTCCCAGGTTCGATTCCCGGGCCGGGAGAAATATTTGTATGGCCTACATTTATTTCTCTCGTGAGTTTGGGTGTAATTTGTGGTTGTCTATATGTGTGTATCCATGGCACCCGCGACACAGGGTTTTCCCTAGTGCGGGGCTATGTTGAGTGTGTACGTTATTATTATTATTTAAATCGAAACGCAGTAATGGTCACATTACGGCTTGTCGGCAGAAATAGATACGATGGCAGTACTTCCCTGGACGAACTCGTTCACAAAGAGCTCTGTTGCTACAAAACAACTACTATAATAAATATCCATAAACACGCTCATCGGTTTAGGGTGTTCTGGTCTTTCTAGAGGATAAACATGTTTGTTTAGTGTATCTGGTAAATGGTTTCAATTACACATAATGTTTAAGGACAATTGTAACGTTGACCTACTAAATATTAATTACATACGTCATACTTTATTCAGTATTTTGTCTCGTATTCGAGGTTTGTAACTGTGTCTAAGATTTTCTCATGATTATTACAACAGAACTCGATGGTGTTGCGCGAAACTGGGTGAAGATGTTGTTACGGTTTTTAACGGTGTGTTTTAGATGAAAAAAACGAGTCAGTTAAGTCTTGCATTGTGGGACTGATATCTGTCACATGTCGATGACAATGTGACTATTTTATATTTTTTACGATAGTTTGGAAATTGCAAAAAATATCTTGTCCTATGTTTGAAAATTAAGAACAAAGAATTTTGGATTGTATGTCTTGAAGCTGGTCGATGAAAATCAGAGTCACGTTAGGGCGCAATCCGGACGCAGCTACAACCTCTATAAAGCCATGGTAGCAGTAGAGTAACCTATCACAAACTCGAAATTTTTTTTCCGAAATAGCGTTTGTTCCAATTTTCATTACATCGAAAACCGAATTATAACGAAACTGTTGTTCTTTCAGGATATGTTGGATGTTTATCGCAAAGACACGATTAGGTTCGGTTAAGTTAGGTTTAAAAGAAAAAAACATTTTCCTCGCAAAATTACTTTCGAGGTTGTGAAAATTCGAGGAAACGTTATTTCTGAAAAATGTCTTTTCAGACAACTGATAGGTAACCATATGGCTTAAAACCTACCCATAGGTTTATTTCATAAAATAAACGTATTTTTGAAATATGCATGTGATGTTTGAGCGATTTTAAAGAGGGATTCTACATATAACGCACGCACACACTCGCACACACTCAACATAGCCCCGCACTAGGGAAACCCTGTGTCGCGGGTGCCATGGACACACACATAGACAACCACAAATTACACCCAAACTCACGAGAGAAATAAATGTAAGCCATACAAACATTTCTCTCGGCCCGGGAATCGAACCTGGGAACTCTGCGTAGAAGTCCGGCATGGTAACCGTTCGGCCACAGAGGCAGTTAAACTTCTTAGTAGCAGTAGAGCTCCTTGTGAAAGAGTTTGTCCAGAGAAATACTGCCACCTTACCAATTTCTATCGCCAAGCAGTAATGTCAGCATTACTGTGTTTCAGTTTTGAAGAGCAAGGGTGCTGGTGAAATTACTGGCACATGGGACTTGTCAACTTACGTCTCAGGGCGACAGGTGCAGCAGCAGTGTTCCTCAGATCTTTGTGAATTAAAGCTTTGGGTGACACTGCAACTGTTATGCACACGACGTGTTCGTGTATTCACTTGGTACTACACCCTATTAAACTTTATGCAGAACACCATTGACTTACAAATAAATGGACGACGGGTCTAATACAAAAACCACGAAAAAAATGTCCCAAGTCAACCTATTTAAACCTAGTGACATGTAAAGGAATATGAAAAAGCTAAAACGTTGAACTTAAATTGTAATGTCATCGCAGTACTGTCTAATTTTGCTTGCTTCGCTGTCAGTCGAACAAACGAAGACTAAAGCGTGAATGACGCTCTGTATACGATTTTAACGCCCTATAAGTTCGGACACTTTTTTGCGCGGACCCGACGTCCATATAATTGTAAGTCAATGCAGAACACACAAATTGTTGGTATTATCCGTTAAGTACTGGCTTTTTAACCGCCCCTAAAAAAGGAGAAAGTGCTCAGTTCTACTGCATTTACATGTTTTTTTTGGTGGAAATGGGTTGTCGTTTCATTCAAATTTGAAGAAAATATTCCACCTCGAAGGGTAGCAAAATGTATACTATTAAATAAAGAAATAAGCTCATATACATATACATAAAACATAGACTTATTTCTAAAATAGCAAAAACAATTGTAAACTTTAAAATGCACAACAATTTTATAAATGTAGCTTAGGTCTTCTCCGTTTCAAACGTCAGTTTTAATTTCAATTATAATGGAATCGAAGAAACCGTCCTTTCAACAGAATTTTATAATACTGAGTCATCACCAAAGTAGGGCACTAGAACAGAAAAATATAGCACATTACGTAGAATTCTCACACAACACAGCATCAGGAAAAACAAATATGTTTTTTTTCCTTACAAATTTTTGTTTAACATTTTAACATTATTATGTCTGTAGCTACTATCTACCGTCTACAAGCAAGCCTTTGTAAGGGGATTGAGGAAATATAGTCTCTGGTTTGAAAATTAACTAATACAGAATTTTACTATTGAGGTGCGGTTCACAATGAATTTTTGAGTAATCGTGTGACATACCTGCACACACGAAAAATACAGTCAAATAGATTTTTTGAAGTCGGTTAAGGCAAATCACCGGAGGAACAGCGGGAAAAACTGTTATGTTGGATCAAATGGTATAGATTTTTAGTATTAAATAATGGTATTACAAAAAATATACGATACACCTAAGGATATTATTTAAAGAATGTGCTAATTTGTTACACAATAGCATGTTTTTTACCCGATCACATAAAATCCGGAAAACAGGCATTTATTAGACAATAATTTGGAATACACAGGTATACACAATACAATATAGGAAGTAAAACTCATATTAGATTACATGAATAAAATTGGGTCGCCGCGACAAGGCGCGGAAGAGGTCTAAAATTAATTAAGAATTGTTTAAGAATAAAATATCTAACTTTGCACATAATATTTTTATGGAAACGTTTCTCTTTGAGTACTAGAGAGAACATGCTAAATTTTAGTTTTCAGCTGAAGCCCTGTTTTTGAATTCCGGCGGCGGTTTAACGACATGCCACGCCGCCCGCTGCCCCGTTATCAGTCGCCATCGGGCGCTTGTCGACGTTGATTTTGTGTCAATTTTTCTCCTACTGATCTCATTTTATTCATGCTAAATTTCATCATGTGGCTATGGGACGCAAGGCTACTAAAACCTAGGCTCGAGTTCAAATCCTATGTCTACGGTTCAAATACCTTGCCTTAAAAAATCTCAAGTCTTCTTCGCTTTAGAAATAGCTACATTTCCATCGGGAGTGGCGATGTTACTCTGCAGTAGAAGTAGGTGGAGCGGTGATTGAACTCAGGCGAACTCTTTGCAGACACGAATGACGCGTTCAGCTCTACTCATAACCGAGAACATGAATGAACGTAATTTATATTTAAGGAAATTAACGTACGCGTAGAGTTCAACTACTCCAATGAACCTTTGGGGAAATCTCGTAAAAAAAACTTATAATGAAAAACATGAAGCGATGAAAGTTGTTCATTTAGTGGTACTAAAATAAACGAATAGTTGG
Organism: Hyposmocoma kahamanoa; assembly: GCF_003589595.1. Classification (NCBI taxonomy): domain Eukaryota; kingdom Metazoa; phylum Arthropoda; class Insecta; order Lepidoptera; family Cosmopterigidae; genus Hyposmocoma; species Hyposmocoma kahamanoa. The sequence continues at coordinate 3,006,609 of NW_020653732.1, read as the reverse complement.
TTTTTTGTAAAGAGCTTTCAAAATCTAGCAAGTCTGAATTAAAAACTTATTATTTTTTACCTGCAATTTCCAGAAAAGCCAATGGCCAATGCCATAAAAAATATTGACAGATAAGATGTCAATGTTGTTGTTGTTGTTGCAATTTAAATAAGGAATTAGGTTCGTTCCGTGGCTTAGTTGGTATAGCGTCTGGCACGGTATGCAAGAAGACGTCGGTTCGAATACTACACATCTACATCTACATCTACAACACAATAATATCGTCAAATATCTTTAGTTTTTTTAGTTTTTTTTTAATGTAGTATTAAGTTAGACGTAAGAAGTGTACGGTTGTGTTCGGCACCAACTTAACGGTAGTCGAGTGAATACCTTTACAAATCCCGAACCGACCAAACATTTATACTCACATTACATTCCCATTGGGGTAAGCAGAGACCATCAATCGCCACTTAGCACGATCCTGACAAACCTCTTTTGTCTTACTTACATTCCAATCATCAATCGTTAAATACAGGCCTTCTTATACTTCTCACCAACTACTACTCACTTTAACTAACTACGCTCACTTAGATTTTTTGTATTGAATTGATATTCAATTATTATTTTGTGAAATTACTCCACTAGCTAAAAAGTTGTTGAAAACCAAATACAAAGATTTGACAAACAAGCACTTAGAAAAATTCCTATGGTCCGCTGGTTCGCTCCGTGGCGTAGTTGGCGTAGCGTCTGCCACGGTTTGCTAGAAGACTTCGGTTCGTATCCGACTCTCAATTTGATCTGAGAATGTTCTTCGTGGCCGTCCTCTTCCAGCCAGCTCTATTTACGTGATCTCTACAAAGGCTAAAACGCTGAACGACCACCTGTGCAGAAAGACTATAAAAATTATGCCTCTTTCAGATGCCATATTTACTTTAATAATTTATTTAAGTAAGAGGTTTTGCTTCAACAAAAATCAGCAAAAGCAGCTATGTTAAATTTGCGCATGCAAGGTTTTTCCTATAAGAGCGTTTAATCACTAAGTCCATTCGTATCGGTTCCGAACCCGAGAAATGACGGTCCGAAATGTCACAATAATCATTTTATCTCTATGTGCACAAGCGATATTCGTATTTTCGATAACCTATCACAAACTCGAATTTTTTTCCTAAATAACGTTTGTTAGAATTTTCATTACAACGAAAACCGAATTACAACAAAACCGTTGTTCTTTCACGATATGTTGGATGTTTATCACAAAGACACGACTAGGTTCGGTTAGGTTAAGTTAGGTTTAAAAGAAAAAACATTTTCCTCTCAAAATTACGTTCGAGGTTATGAAAATTCAAGCAAACGTTATTTCTGGAAAATGTCATTTCGGAATACCGATAGGTAACCCGTATTTTGTCGTATTCGAATCGGACTTAAGCGACATCCGCAGTGGGTCTGAGTTTTCTAGATCTGTCTAATCTCGGATTCGGGACGAAGAATCGGATGCTATGTGCACACGCTTTAAGGCGATAAAACACACTTTATTTAGATTTTCTCTTCATTTAATGATAGTTTTCTCTTAATTAGATTTTTATATAATACCAAGTGACGGGACGGGTCGTGCGCCTGTTGGTAAGCGACACGCCTGTCCAATAACAATTGCAGTGCCGCTCAGAGTTTTAAATCGCAAAGATCTGAGGGGCACTGCCACTGCGCCCGTCACCCTGAGACATAAGTTGACAAGTCCCATTCAACACGAATTGTTTTTACAA
>NW_020653732.1:2833853-3004860 GCF_003589595.1 Hyposmocoma kahamanoa | reverse complement strand
TATAAGAATCGTTGCCAGATTTGAATAGACGCACCTTCATTCCTACCTCGACATCAATGTGGTCCTTACCTGGTCGTCCTCAGCTTTATCTCATTGTTTGAAGACGGCATAGTATGCGTGTTTCTTCCATTCATCTCTATTACCCATCACCTCGTTCTACAATGTAATTTTTCACAATGTCCATCCATCTTGCTTGGCCTTCCTTCCCCTGATTGTCAGATCAAATGATGCCCCAAATCTAAAATAGTAACGTATAAATATATGTTGAACTCTGCTTTTAGACTTCTAATTTTCAATACAAAAACTGCAATTTCCCAGGAGATTCAGTGTACAAAAATTCAATTATGCAGAAGTAAATTACTACTGCGTATTGTTTTTAAAATAATTATTACTTTCTTATTAAAAAAAAGATCTGAAAAATTTGTGGTATTAAATCTATTTTCCAATTTTTTTAAAATCTGTTAAAGGAAAAGGGTGAAGCCCAATAAACCGGATTCAACTCCTAATGTGCACCCTTAGAGATTTCTTTTTGTTCTTGAACGGAATCACGGCCTTTTCAACAAAAAAAGGAACCATCTAAATTTGTTTACAAATGCCGGTGTAATCGCATAACACACATACAAAAAGAAAGTCGAATTGAGGACCTCCTCTTTTATTGAGGTCGGTTAAATACGATAAATATTTGTACACTCGCGAAAATTAATGCCTCTCTCAGTAAGTGACTAAGAGATAAATCCATGAGATGAGCAGTACCGTGTCACTGATAATAATTTTCAATCAAGACGATTGTGCCAAATTTTTTACATTATTACGGTCTCTGAAACACCGTCAACTGCAATATTAATATGCTGTATTCAAAGAAGGTTTACTGCATTTTTTTTTCAATCTATGTAACGTGTCTACTAAAAATACGAGACTGCTAACGACTGGGGCAACGCACGAATTTGGGGGTCACTGACCGCTACGAGGGTGAACGGACGATGGAATCGTTGTATACGTTCTTTTCAGAGAGTATTGCCTTTTAACGCCTGTAAATAAAGGAGGAAAGGGGGAGGATTTTTTAACCAATCACTAAGGACCTTTATCAAGCTATTAATTTAGTAGTTGGGAGAAGAATGTGATCCGGCCTGTATAAGTAATTAAATATCGAATTTCTAGCAAAATACTAAGTTAATTGTAATATTATGTAAAGTAAATTGAGTTTCTAATTAATAACCATATAACATGAACAATAAAAGCAAAAAATATAGCTACGAAATCAATAAATCTATAACCAAATATATAACCAAATAACTCAAAAATTAACACTCCGATTTTTATCAAACTTATACCAATGAAAAGCTAATGTAATCAACTTTAAAATGGTATGCAATTTTTAATTAAAAAGTTAATGATTATAATGAAAAATGACAAAAATAAAATGAAAACAGTCACTGTGTCTGAATGGAACGAAGTGTAATGAACTCAAGTGAGTTGATTGAACTTATTTGACACCGGCATAATATTTTGGTGATCACTTCCACCTTTTGCGGAATTTAGCCGTTACAAGATTCGATTCCCGGGCGAAGTATATTTTTAGACGTAGTTAAACGACCTTGTAATATTATTATGTAAAAATTTTTGGTTATACTGAATTTTTCTATTCCTTCGCATCAGTCAGTAATTGGTTTACTGCTATACACGGTTCTCATTCAGGTTTTGGCCCTATGAGTCCTGTCCTAGTATTTAAACAGAACATGTTGAATCTAAACTTTAAATACTCGCTTTTTTGCAAATTTAGTTAAAAAGGCTTTCCGTTACTATAAAAAATGTGTTTTTTATCTCGACAGTGTTATGTAAGCACGTGTGCCTCACGTGCGAAGCCGGGAGGCAGGACTAGTGCCTTGTAAATCATAATGTCAACGAACTCAATCGGTTCAACGAACGAACTTGAGCCATCCTTAGAGTTATACTAGTTTATGTACGTGGGTTCTCTTGCATTCAACATTGATTATCCTATCCAAAGGCAATTTATTAGAACTTTAGAAAAAAAATCTAAAAAAAAAACTGTGCTATTAATAATCCTTTTTCTATTCAACTTTATGATGCTTTCGGGGGCTTGACGGTTAAACTCTGTGGAAATTAGGTCCACAGTTTGATTCCCGGTAGAACCAATTTGGAAAACGACTTTTTCTCAATTGGTTCTGGGTGTTCTCGCAGTGCTCGATGTCAATTTTCTTTTCCCTTTCAATTTTGTGGTCAGTTTGAGACCAGGTAGCTGGTGTGGCACCATTATTAGTAGCGGTAGAGCTCCTTGTGAAAGAGTTCGTCCAGGGAAGTACTGCCACCTTAAGAAGTTCTGCTGATAAGCAATAATGTGAGCATTAATGCGTTCCGGTTTTCAAGGGTGCTGGTGAAATTACGGGCACTTGGGACTTGTCTCAGGGTGATGGGCGCAGTGGCAGTGCCCCTCACATTTATGCAATTTAAAGATCCGATTAGTACGACAACTGTTATGGACAGGCGTGTCGCTTACCAGCAGGCGCCCGACTTATTTGTTCAATCACTTGATATCATAAAAACAATATTATTACTATAGTCATAGGTACATTATTTTAAATATTAACTTACTTGCATCAGAAGGGCTCGCTTCTTTGGAACAAAGTAAATTAAAGGTAAAAACACAATTAATAACTACAGTACGATATGTTGTAAACAAAATCATATTTATAGAAAAAAAAATCGGTTCAGATGTAGATAATAGTAAGTAGTCATATGTAATTAATAATTATAATGGAAGAATAAATCATAAAAATCGAAACTCATCCGAAGAACAAAGTCCGATGTGATTATTCAGCGAAAGGAGGATAAATACATAATTTCGTTATTCAAACTGAGGCCTGTGTAAAGGTATTTTAAGAAATGTTATATCTTATTTTGTTTCGGAAATATAAAATCGAAAAACGGTCGACATCCACAGCGAAGAAAAACGAACGAACTGTACTGCCCTGAGAAGAAGTAGTCTCGTACATAGATCTTTGTTCTACGGATGAGTCGAAATATTAAAAGTTCCAATGACAATGCATAAAAATAGCAATAATAAATATAATTATAATATAACAAAACGAAATAAGTTCTCATTACAAGACATGAGTACACATCGTACAACTGCATGTACTTGTAAATGTATTTAACCAGCCAAATAACCGTAAGACAAAAAGACTAACAATAATAAAAGGCTATACGAGGTGCGAAAATCTAAAATAAATAACCAATATAATAATAACAATAAACCCTTTTATTATTTCACAAAATCTCCTTAATATACAAGTAATGTTCGAACATAGAACTTATATATAGGGTATAGCAGGCAAACTTAGTAAAGCCTATGATATGGTATTCCCGTTTGGGTAAAAGTACATGCAAGAAACAAAGTGGTATATATTGGATATATTATATCTCTTTGAGATTTAAAGGTCTGTGTGGCACTGCAACTGTTTTAAGCAGGTGTCGCTTACCACTCCCTGTGCTTAATATCGTATTAAAAAATGTAAGCTAAAGTATGGATTTATTGCTAACTAGCAATATCTTCATATCATTGTCCTCACATCTTTATTATCATTTAAATATTTGAAATCTGTTGCATTAACGAGAGATTGTTACACTTAAGAAAGCTCAGATTACACTGGCCAGCGAAAATTTGGCACGTTCAACTCTCGCTTCGATCGTTGACCCATAAATATGTACACAAGTGTACAATTTTAGATTATATTTTGTTTCTTTAATATTTATAGCAATAGTAATATTCAAATTTGTGTTGTAATTTTTTTTTGGTAACAACAGAATTACTTTAAAATAAAGGTAGCTTAGTTGCGAGGATTATAGTCTTGTAAATATAAGGTTTCACGTTTGATTCCCAGCTGGTCCTGTTTTAAATCTCACATTATTCGGAATTTGATACTTTTTAATCTCGTTGAGTATTATGGATCAAAGTTCGTGCCTTTTAGAAGGAACCTATGGCCAGCAGTGAAACGTATGTTGGTAGGTTTTCCTATATGTGTCTATTTGCGTGTTCTTGCAGTAACCTATGACAATATATAACTTTCTGGGAGGTCAGGTAGCACTGGCCGACAATATTTTGGCACGTTCAACCCTGCAGAGCATTGACCTATTGCAGAATGCGGCGAAATTTTTCGTCTGCTAGTGAATTTTTGCCGATTACGCAGGAGCCGGAAAGATGAGTAACGACTTTTGTTTTTATCACTGCGGGATTTTGTGCATGTAGCTTTCCTAATTATGATAACGACCGGCGTGTTTGAACTAATCGATAAATTTTGTGGATTTTAGGATTGTTTTTAACATGACAGGTTATCCAACTGCTCGGAACAGGCCATTTACATATAGATACGTTTCCAAATTTATTATTTCTAGTGTCTTATATACTCGTGAATAATAATAATAAACGTCCTATTTTTTTTTAATACCGAAGATGTATGCGCTTTTAGGCCAGTGTTGTCAACTTTATATTCATGGAAAACCATGGGCTGGTAGAGGGAAATTAAACATTTAGAAAACCTATTCATTACGAACGACAAAACTGTGATTAATTAGTATGTATATAATTGGATAGGCGCTTTTGGTTAGTCTGTGCATATTTCTATGTAAAAATATCATGAATACTCAGGGAAGTATTCTAAATTAAAGACACAAGTTAAAGGTCTCCAATGCGCGTCAATGCACTGGTTCTCCCTACACAGCAATACGGGACACAGCTAAGCTGCCGTACGGAAAAAATAGATCTGTCCAGGATGGTTAATACAGAACGAAGAAATCCCGTGTCTGGTAATACTCAGACGCACTGGAAGAAACATAAAGTTGATATGTCTCGTGTGCCTATATATATGTCACCATTACTGCTTGGCTCCTTGTGATAGGGTTCGTCCAGGGAAGTACTGCCACCTTACCTATTTCTGCCGCCAAGCAGTAATGCGAGCATTACTGGGTTCCGGTTTTGAAGGGTAAAGGTGCTGGTGAAATTACAGGCACATGGGACTTGTCAACTTATGTCTCAGGGTGGCGAGCCCAGTGGCAATGCCTATAAGATCATTGCGTTTAAAAGCTCTTGCTTTAGAGTTAACTGCATAACAGTGGTAACTGTTAGTTGTGCAATGGATAATAACGAGTATGTTGTACGTACACTCGCGCTCACGCAGGGCATCTTTTGGGAACCGGATGGAGCCTGTGTCAACGGGCTGATCTGGTTTTAGGATCTAATTGATAAAGTTCCTGTGCAAACTTGCTTATACAGTACATGATAATCAAAACTGACTGTTAGTTATGGATTCCTTTATAGAGTTACCAGTTTTTAAGCCTACGTAGAATTTATAATATAAATATTACGACGCAACTAGGTAAATGTCTCATGAAGCATCTAATGGCTAAGAGGGCAATGCCCAAGGTCTTCACTCTTTATTTTAGGCGGCCTTGGTCCCGGGTTCGATTCCGTACGACGTCACGTACCGATGACTCTTGGCGTATTTTTAGAATGTTATCTTTAGACTGAGCCAGAGGAGGAAAATATTTTTAAAACTGGTGATTTTGATTACTTTGTTTGTTAGTTTGTTTCAATAAAAAACAGATATTAAAAACCTTTTTTATAAAAAAGTTCGTGGAATTCATCTGTTTGCCAAGTTTTATTGAAATCGGTTTCATCCCTTACTTTGTCACCCTTAGAGGTGGAATATTTTCTCCAAATTAAAATGGGACCAATACTGAGGTACCCTTTTTACAAAAAAAAAAGAATCATTAAAATCGATTATATCGCTCAGCATACACGCACACAAAAAAACAATCGATTCGAGTACCTCCTTTTTTGAAGTCGGTTAAAAATGATCGTCAGTTTAGCACCTAAACATGAGTACTATAAATACTAAAATAAAAAATTAACATTTATAACAGGTTTTTATTTAGACGTTAGGCTATATGCCAAGGAATCGCACAGTGTTTCGCTTCCACATTTATATGGCGAGTGGCTGTGGATTGGAATTCCCTGCCTGCAGATTTATTCCCTGAACGTTATAACTTGGCACCCTTGAGGCGAGAGTGAACAGGCAATAGGCGTGCATACTCCATCGTCGACCTCATTATCATTTTCGATCAGGTGTTAAGGAGGTCAAATACGCACAAAAAAAACCCGCCCTCAAAGTTCCTGTTATACTGACACCTGTTGAACAAACCTCATCCCAAAGCGGTGATTGCAGCCCCTATCTCCGAGTCTCCGATTCTATAAGTAATAATAATAGTTTTTATAGCTGCACTGAAAAGTTTTCATTTTGCAGATGTGGCCTTATTACCTTCATCAACCCATTTGTACGACCAAGAGCTGACTTCACACTTATTTCGAGTATTGCGAACCATCTTCGACGTGCAGGTTTCATAAATTAATATAAATTTTGCACATAAATTCAGAAACCTCAGAGGTGCGATCCCAGATTCGAACTCGCTATGGGGCAGTATAGGTCATACTTAAGAGGCAGTATAGGTCAAACCATTAGGTAGTTTATTACTTTTCAAAATAACTTAAAATTTCTTGTAGGTACATTTTGCCGATTTCACTAAAAGAAGACTCTAACTCTAACTATCGCTTTCCGATGAGACCCGTGCACAACAGTAGGACTATATATGGCTTGATAGAGCACGCCTACAAAAAGTGAATCAATATTTAACGTAGTGTGTTTTAACGAGTATAGGTCAGTATAGAGTTTGTCGGTCACTGAACTTCGTGGTTCAATAGTCGAACCCCCGAATTGCGAGTTTATTGGCCAATGGCTCGTCAGATTCGTCGTATGTATCCCGGTTAGGTATAAAACCACTTTATATTACCTCATTCATGTTATAAAAAATGTTAGGGTAACTGATCTTCAAGGAGATATTTAAAAAAATCAACACATCGATTTTGAACCCTTGACTCTTGACCTTAGAACACCCGGACCAATTTAGTTAGTTACAACGTTAATTTCCCAAATTGGTTCCATCAAACCGGGAATCAAACCCGGGATGGTCTCATCTAGCGTCCCATAACGATAACCATTGAGCCCGTAAGATGTTATTGAAATGTTAAGTTTAGTTGTAATAAAGACTAAAAATTAATTCATCGGGGAATCAAACTCACAATGTACTTATGCGTCACAAGGTAGTCATCATTATGATACTTCTGTATTTATTATTAATACAAAATGATATATTTTTTACTCCAAGAGGTTAATATACTACAGTTCAATTGCCCTTGGGGTGAACGTAGGATAACACAACGTAATATTGAAAGTAGTTTGTAATTTAGTGACGAATATACATAAGGCATTAGCGAACAGTTAGTGACTAAAATATATACATGAAAATTTTGTGATCACGACTAGTGACGAAAATGTAAGAATTTTGTAACCACGGCTAGTGATGCGAATATAGTTTTTTTTATTATATCAGGTGATTAGTGACAAAAATCTATTTGCAGAGTAATTACTACCAATCCGCATATGCCACTTCTGGGTACAGTTCTTTAATAAATATCTTTGAATATTTTTCTTCATTATGAAATATGAATACTGTGTGTTATATTCGGTGAGTGAGTGATTATCACGGTGGCTGAGTTTGCATTACGGGCGCTAGATGAGGAAGTCCTGGGTTCGATTCGGTAGGACTAATTTCGGGAAACGAACTGTTCTAAATTAGTCTTAATGGCGGTATACTCTGGCAATCTAAATTCATCTTTAAGGTCACCGGATAAGCGAGAATCTGAAATGCATAACCAAAATAATATATATTTTTTATGATACCAAGTGGCAGGTGCAGTGCCACTCAGAGCTTTAAAATGCAAAGATCTGAGGGGCACTGCCACTGCGCCCGTCACCTTGAGACATAAGTTACCAAGTCCCATGTGGCTTGCCGGCAAAAATAGGTACCTAAGGTGGCAGTACTTGCCTGGACGAACTCTTCACAAGTATGACAATATGTAGCAGTCTATTATGTATAGTAGATTAAAATTTCTAGGACTTACAATATATTTAATGTATGTTAATACCGCCCAAAAGAGTCTACAATAGAAGGCAAAGATGCTTAGCAGTAACTACGCAACGTACAATGTATAGCAGAATCGAGCCTACATGCTGCGTGCGAGTGGTCGGTCGTTGACCCCCGCGCCGGCGCAGTGGAGCAGCCGATGACCCGCCACGTGGGCTTTATCGCTTCCCGGTTCTTTTATTGCAATGTTTATACCTTGAGACTGGCAGATTATTTTCGCTAATTTTTTTTCTAATCTTTGATGTCTGTATCTTGAAGCGACACAGTTTAATTATTTAAATATTTATAAAATATGTTCTATTTTTGCAAGAAAAGAATCTGTTGTCCGAACGCGCGTGTAACGGCAACGAAACATTCGCCGCCATGATTTTTTATTAAAAAACTTGAAAAAGGTTATATTGCAGTGATTTTTTGTGGCGCGAAATTTTTCTTTACAAATAGCCTGGTAAAGCTTTTGCAACTATATTTTAAGGACAATTTTTCAAGAATTTTGATTGGTCGTACCTGGGTAATTTTTAGGATAGATTTCAGTCTAATTTCGGTTTCAAATTTTATTATTTAAGTATATTAACGTGAAATATTAAATAATATTTCAGGGTACCATACTGGAACATTAAATGACAACATTCTAGAATATTAAATTAAAAAACTACCGCCGAATTTACGTAGAGTAAATTAATCTGAAAATCACCCGCCATAACAATGCTTGTTAACTTTTCCTCGAAAAGAGATTATTTAAATTTCTTTATGTTTGTGTATACAAAAATAAAGTCTGTGTCCTAGATTTTCGATGATAAAGACTTAAGAATTTAGACATTCTAGGCTGTCAAACTTTGGTTAGGTATTAAGGTGTTTATTGTAGTTTTTATTAACACTGGTGGTTTGCTTTATTAAACTGTAAAAATAGTGGTTCAAACGGTATCGCTAACACAGGTGGAATAATTAATGCAAACCTCTGTGTTCTTTACCTAAATGTGATGACTATATGAATTTCTTTTGTTTTTTTATCCAAAATGAAAAAAAAAGCGATGAAAAGTGACGATTAGGTCGAAGATAGCATGCACAACAAAATAATGCTTATTCACTGTCGCCTTGTAAAGGTCCACAGCGTTCGGGGGATAATAAAAGTGGAAGCGTAATGCTTCGTGCGAATCCTGGGAATGTTTACAATATAGGGGTAGAACCCCGTTCTTCATAAATTTCCATCTTCTTCCTAACCTCCTATGACCAATTAAACTGCAATTGCAAAATCTCAAAACGCTCAGTGTGCTTGAAAATGTACTAAATTATAATTAATATCAAGTTCATAGATTTTCGCGATTGGAAATATAACTATTTCCTCGGATGTCAGTCGCCTACATTTGCTAGTTAGTAAAGGGCCAGGATGGGACCTGGAAAGGGCCCGGTTTCTTTGAAAAATACTTACACGATTTAAATTAAAAATAGTTTTTTTCTAGTTCTTCTTGAGGTGCCATCTCCTACTGGGGATCGGCTATCATTATAGCTACCTGTATTTTAGGCACAGCTGCATGGAATAAGGGTCTAGTGCTCAGGTTAAACCATGCCCGGAGATTCTTACACCACGAAGTTCGCTTTCATCCAGGTGGTCGTTTCTCGTATCGAAACTGGTTGTATTTATATTATTATTTATTTATTTATTTTTACAGTACTCAAGAACTTTAATTTCTTATTCACCATCTGCAATGCTGTTTCATTGGACACTCTATCCGTCCACGATATTTTTAAAATTCTAATAAATTCCTAAATATAATTAAATTAAAAAAAAATTCAGGCCCAAGCCAGTATGCTTTTAGTTTTGTATGAAAACACACCCATAGGCAGGAGAAACAACTCTACTTCCTTAATATCGTCTACAAGGCGACGGTGATGAGGTCGTAATGCGCGATGGTTGGACGCATGCTCACTGGAGCTATGTATTGCACTTCTGTGGAGGTGAGGAGGCGGATGCAAGATGCCGCTCTCTGCGATAGGTGATTGTGTTAATAAAGACCTCTTCTACGTCTGGGAGATTGTCTCTCGTGGTTGCATTGACCAAGCCGTGGTAGCCTAATAGTTTCTATCGACTCTCAAGCAGAGGTTGTGGCTTCGAATCCAAGCTCGAATCTCTGAGCCTTTTTATTTACCATGAGCTTTTCGGTGAAGGAAATCATTATGATGAAACTCGGAAAACTTGCGAAGTCCCCAAAGCCCATTGCATGAACCCTCGCCTCCGAGGGACCCGTGTCCAGCAGTGGGGCAAATAAATGAGTTGATAATGATGAAAGAAACCAACCTATGTTTACAAGAGTGATAAATCTTGCATGGACCACTAAGAAATGAACGTAATATGGTCTCTGTAGAGCACTAAACAAACCGACCTTAAAAGTTCGTGAAACTACATCTATTTTTCTAATTGGTAGCTGTAAGGATATCCAACTGGGTGACGAAATATCATAGATTTCTCATATATGGCACTACGGCTAACAAGTTGTTGAAAAACCAAATACAAACATACGACGCAAGCGCATAGAAAAATTCGTGAGGTCCGCTGGTTCGTTCTGTTGCTTAGTTGTTATGGCACGATATGCTAGAAGACGTCGGTTCGAATCCGGCCGGATCGAAACATTTTTTTCTCTTTGTATTAATAATTATAACAAATTAGTGGAGTAATTTCCCATAAAAATAATTGAATATCAATTCAATAAAAATTTAATTACATCTATTTGCCAAATTTTCTTGAAATCGGTTACCGGGAAGTAGGCAACACCGGATTTACCCCCTAGTTTGACAACCTTAGAAGTAGAACATTTTCTTGAAATTTAAATGGGACCGGACCTCTACTGAGGTACCCTTCCAACAAAAAAGTATCTTCAAAATCGGTTCACAAATGCCTTATCGCGTAACATACATACAGTCGAATTAATAACCTCCTTCCTTTTTTGAAGTCGGTTAATAATTAAGACAAAATTTTTAGAAACTACGTATATGATTCTGTAATTTATATTATCATTCTAATTGAATCAGTTGTCATTCTTTACAATATTGATAATTCCTGTCGACCCCACAGAAAAATTTGATCTCACAATAGTATAATAATATAGAATTAGCAAAAACCGAAAAATTATTAGCATCATATAGTAATAAACACCCATCGAACGTTATCTCGTACAACGAACCCCGAAACGCAGGTCGTTGGTCTAACTAGCTTTTACTCGCCGGTTGCAATTCGAATTTCGCATGGGAATTCAGAATTTCGAATGTGAATTTCAAATAGGAAAGCGATTTTAAAATGTAATTTCGAAGTTTGTTTATCCGGAAATTCGAATTTTAAAAATTGAATGTTGAATGCATTTTGACAGTAGAGATCTCTGATTGCTGTTCTGGATTTGAAATTGAAACGTATACTTTTGACAACTTAGAAAATTTGTATTTAAAACGCATTGCGTCTTAAATAGAGATTTAAGGTTCTCTGCTGCCAGTAATATTATGTTCTTTTGCTGCCATTTAAATAACATGTTTAAATTAAGAAAATTCTAATATATTGTTGCGAATCTGACATATGTTACATTTTTTTTCGTCACATCGGTTCAAAATAGACTGCCTCTGTAACACAGGAAAACGCTGCTGACTGTCGCCTAAATTTACTCTACTTGCTTTTTAAAGTTCAAAAGATATAATTTCTTGCTACTCATATTTCAACTTAAAAACTAAAATGGCCACCTATGATAAGGTGGATCCAGAAAACCAATAACCTTAATCAAAGTTCGAAAGCCTAACTGACAGTTGCAAATTCTGAAATCAAATTTTGCAACGGTCTGCAATTTTTGAACTCGGAATTCATTTCACAAATTTGTGAATTTATACTGCATTCACGTTGTTTTAAATAGGATTTTATTTTTGAACCTTTACTGTATTTTTTGAAGTGGTGCTAGAGCAGTTGCCATGAAAAATGGTTTGATAAGAAAAGTGCATATTCTTATTCCATTTTCAATTCATATCTTCTAGTGGCCTGATAGTGGAAAGCTTGAATTTGGAACGGCAAGGTCGTTGGCATCCGTCTATCCGGTCAGTTACATTTGGGCGTTGCAAACTATTCGCAACTTTTTTTTAAATTTTGGAATGCTTTCTGATTGGCAGGTGTTTAGGGATGTTTGAACTTCGAAAGTGTTTAGTTTCGTTAACTTTTGAGTTTGGAATGTATATTTTTAACGGCAAAGAGGTGATTGTACCTCAAATAAGAACCCAGAAGTAATATCATTTATACAGGCTACTTTATATAATTCGTCTACTATTAAAAAGAAAAGGTCAATCGAAGTTCAACATAGTTCAATAGTTCGATGGACGCTTCCGCAAGGGGCTGGCGCTAAATTTGAATTTCGAACAGTTGTGTTCCAAAAACAAATTTGAAGTTTCGATTTATTTTTCGATGGTTTTAGAAGCTTTCAGTTTTGCAGGCAGTTCTGTGCTTATATATACTAAATTAGTTTATAACTCTCTACTGATTATGTTTCTTGTCTAAAAACAGACTAGAATATAAAATAAAATAAAAAGAGATCTTTATTTATTAAGCAATAATTAAAAAACTCATTAAAATCCGTCGTCAAAGCAAATGTTTTCCTTTTAATGACTCAGCAGTTTCAATATGTCAATGACCTCTTGTATATGAAAAATTGCACAATATTATATTATTGTATTGTCATGATTTTAGCTTAGTCAATGTACAGTGAACCACACGCTCGGGTTCACACTTTAAAATTAAATTCAACACCATACGTCATTTATGATAACAAAAGCCCAATGTTGGAATGTAGAGAGCTGTGCGTGGTTGTGATCGTACGTGTACGGCGGGCTAATAGTTAAATTAACTGTCAAAATCGTTGCTAGTAATTTGCCATCATCATCAACCGAGGGCTTAGGCCATAGGTTCCCAAACTTTTTAGCTCACCGCCCATTTAGGCAAGATAAAAAAATTTCAACGCCCCACCACCACCACAAAAAGAAGAGATGCATTTTTTATATTAACATAACACAAAAAAATCACGAGAAAAAAAGTAGTGTATGTGTTTATATAGATAATTCTATTACTAATTAAGAATAATGGAATGTAATAATGTGATATAATTTTTTTTTAATTTCACGTCAATATAGTTGTGTAGCGGGAGTAAAGTGCATTCTATAATCCCTAGGGAGTAAAAATACCTAATTTTTCAATATACTTTGAATGAACAAACTCAAACAGCCAGTAATATCCTCGGTTTTATTTCCGTGCCTTTTCCGCAGAGATGGTGGCGCCATTTTATTTTCTCGCGTTAGTGCCGATGTTGTATGTATGTCTGGTTAGAAAAAAAATAGCGCGAATACTTCAGAATTTTGGTACGTGATTTTGTGGTCGAACGAACGTTCACGTCGAGACTAAAAGCTAATACAAACCCTCGGAGTAATAGACACCCTCGCTAAAGTTCGGGTGTCTAACCACCTCGGGTATATACCCATAATTGGCTCATTTTAGTCCCTCGATAAAAAATATACTAAATGTTATGATACATTGTACTGTAATAATGTCATATAAAATAGTGAGATTATTTACCCTTCTAACGTTACTGTGCCATTACAGGGCGTCACATGTACCATCGATTAATGTTCTATCTTAAATTTGTAATGTGATATGCAATAAACAATTGAATTGAATACAGCTTTAAGTATGTCTCTATTACATAGGTAAGAAAATTATATTTGAAATCGTCTAATTGATTAAACTCTACAGCTCATTCGTTGTCTCTATCTACGATAGATAGGGGTTTCCGGAGAGACTACGGGCTCGACGGCAAGACCAGGGTACAGCGGGCGTCCGGGCCATGCCCTCCACCGGTGATACGCCTTTGCGGGCATCTCTGGTGAACCCGGACTTGGGTATGGACTCGCTGGGGTTTGTGGTTAGCTGCAGAGACATGTTTGTCTCCCCGGTTGGGTGTGGCCGGGGCGTCTGTCTCGTGAGCAGCTAGCGCGTCTTTGTAGCGGTCTAGTTGAGGGCCTGAATCGAGGAGTCGCGCGGGGCACGTGATTTACCCTTTAAGTTGGAAGCTATGTCCGGACATTGTCACAGGACACTAGCTAGTAGAGGATAAGCTAGATATTCTCCGGTCCCTCCAGGCGCTTAGGGTGTTGGGAACTGGAGAGACGTCGTTTTTCAGTCGGGAAGTGAGTGTGCCTTACAGCTCCGCCACCAGCGAGGAGATTTGGTAGTGGACTCAGAGTCGACGGTTTAGCGGTGGCAACTGCTAGTTGTGTAATGCGCGTGCCTACTGCTCCGGTACCTATCTGGAAAATAGGGAGGGTGCTGTACGTGCACCCGGGGCGGCTCACTCGAGGCATTAGCTTCTCGAAGAACCTGATGTCTGTGACAACCCTGTACACTGGCTGATCTGGGGTCAGAACGTGCGCACTGGTCATAGTGCTCTTTCCGCATAACCAAAAGGTTGATAGGGAGGGGCATTATGAACAAATCTTACGTAGAATGATATGGGACTGCTCATTCGTAAAGAAGATTCCTCCGAGAAGAATGATCAAGAACCTCTAAGTGTTGCTCTTTGTAAATATACATTTGAATACATTTATCATGTACAATATTTACTTAAAATATCATTGATTGAGATAATCTACAAGAGCTAAACGTGTCCTTAGCAACATCCAAGTGCGCAGAAGCTGTAGTTCAAAGTCTTTCTTGCATAACAATTTTAAACTTTATGAAACAATACATTCTAGTTAGTAGTTTTAAAGTTAACTGTTTATATGGCATAACTACAGTACCGGTGAGGTCAAATCTCAATTCATCAATGCAATTAATTCATTATCGAAAAAAATATAATCACATCTATAAGTTTTTCGATTTATGACCAGTGTTGCAAGGGGTAGCGGATTAAGAAGTTATATTATATTTCAAACGTAAATAAAAATGTTTGCTTAATATATCATCAATTTGCATTGAGCTTTGACGCGAGTTTGCCGGAGGTAGAAGTTGTTTTGGCCAGCAATCCTATAAGTAACGATCGTATTGGATTTGATTTTTAAAAATTTCGAATTTCTATTTTCTATTTCGACGTAGTTGTGAGTACGAAACTTGACGGACAAATGTCAAAACGGCCATAATAGTTATATGGTTGTATACCCAACACCACATAAAGGAATTTGAACGCTGTAATTGTGATAAAATTTTAAACTAACCTCTTGCCCACCGTACATATAGTCGATTACATGACTCACATGTGATGAAAATACCACCTTACCTATATCTGTTAATCAGCATTATGGTGTTCCGGTTTTGAAGGGTGCTAGTGAAGTTACAGACATAGGATTGTTGTCAACTTATGTCTCAAAGTTAAGGGCGCAGTGGCAGTGCCCCTTACACCTTTAAAATAAAACTCTGAGGCATTGCAACTGTGAAAATGAATAAGGGTGTCGCTTATCATCGGGTGCACCATTTTTTGGAGATTTCTTGTAATTTTGATTTTTTTAAACTACACAGACTCCTAGAATATAATTAATAATAATAACGCGCACACTCAACATAGCCCCGCACTAGGGAAACCCTGTGTCGCGGGTGCCATGGATACACACATAGACAACCACAAATTACACCCAAATTCACGAGAGAAAGAAATGTAGGCAATACAAATATTTCTCCCGGCCCTGGAATCGAACCTGAGACCTCTGCGTGGCAGTCCGGTATGGTAACCGTTCGGCCACAGAGGCAGTTTAAATTCTTTATCGATACGTTAACATTCTTTATCTTTTACAGCTTTATCTTTCAAAATATCATCTTTTAAAGCATTATCCTCCTGTTGCACCGTCTTATCAAATGAGATTCGAGATAAACGATAGACAGACGAGACGGCTTAAAGTTTATTAAAATTAGATTAAATACGAATTCCTAGCTTTGGTCCTTGAGCCTCTGCTGACCCTATCGGTAAACATGCGTGATGATAGTAGCAAGCTGAGGTCCGTAGTCTCTACCTACCCCATTGGTGTCCTGATAAGAAATGTTATGTATGTATTGTAAGACTTACATCGGTAACAGGATCGTGACTAGTCGAAGTCTGTAGTTTCTGCCTACCCCATTTGCAGGAAAGCCAAAGCACTTGATAATATAGTATTGTAAATCAACATCTGTATCAGGATCGTAGCTGGTTGACATCCGTAGCCTCTGCCTACCCCGTGGAAAGACAGACGTGATGTATTTTTTATGTCGTAGATCTGTTTGGGGATTGGATCAAGTCGAGATCCGTAGTATTTGACTAAAATATGTATGCATTGTTTGTTAATCAAACATCTGTATTACGATCGCATCGAGTTGAGATCAGTAGTTTCTACCTACCCTGCAAAAAGACGTGATGACAAATATGTATTGTAAGTCAAACATGTATAATGATATCGTAGCAAGGTGACGTTCGTAGTCTCTGTCCACCCCATGCGTGATGGCATGAATTTATGTATGTCATAGTTGCTTCACATGACACGATTAATTAATGTTAACATCGAAAGTTTGCCACGTGGTCAAAAATCAATAGGTCGTTGACCTGCCGCAATCGGTTAGAAAGAGAGGAGGGGGAGGAATTGAAACGTCACGTCGGTACTCTCCCTCTGACACAAGGTCGGCGCCTTCTTGGGGTTATTTGCATCGATTTTTTTCGAAGGATCTTTTTCAGGGTGGTTTTTTTTTCATTGTGTTGTCCAAGTGACCAACAGTGGAAGATTTTTGGCTTGAGACACCTCTATACAATATGAAACTCGTTAAAAGGCTATTAAGTTCAATAGTGCACTGTATGTGTTCTCTAACTAATTTAATCATATAAATGAAATTGAGTAAAAATTAAAATCAGTTATTTCAATCATCTGTCTGGGAGTCGATCCCGTAACTTTCTGCTTACAAGTCGCAGCTTGCTGCCAGCTACATAACATTGAAATGACCTCTACAAACACATCAAGAACTTGCACTATCAAACCAATGTTTTTATGTTATAGTGACACTTTTACTTCAAACTGAAAACTTGACACAATTTCAAATTGAAGTTACGAAGGTGACATTCTATTTTTCACGGTAAATAAATATAATTAAAAAATATTTACTTCTTCTAATAATATAATTTTAAATTTGGAACGAATGACTTTAGAAAAAAAATATTTCATGTAGGTAATAAACTTGTAATAAAGAAAGATAAGAGACTGCCAGATGCAGTTGTCAAAATAAAATTAAAAATTAAAAAGAAAACTTAAATAGAGACGTGAGACTATATAAAACAAAAGAAATTCCATATTCGAAAAGAGCAACAAACAAAGTTTAAGGATCAATGTATTTTTCCGGGGTCGTTGACCTTTTGACACTTGCCTTAATTCCTAGACTCACTATGATTTTTAAAAAGGTTTTTATTAATCGAAAACGTGATATTTCTTGCTAATATTAAATGATCATGTAGAGATGAAGAAAAAAACGACACTCTACGAGGCTAAAAACGTGCTGATTGTGTAGAAATAATGAAAAAATATTTGGCAAAATTTTTGCATGTCTCTGAACTACGTAATCGTCGATGGAGTTCAACAACTTTTCACCGAAATTCACTGTTTGGGTACTCGGTTCAACGACCTGCGGTGACGCTTGTCTCGACGTGTGCGCGCTACGTCGTGTCCGTGCACGACATTGACTCACTCACACGCGGACGGCTTACAACGCCTTCAGAAGCTCTTTGCACGATTTTCAACCTTATTTCTTTGTATTTTGTTACGGACCTTTAGGTCCTTTTGTGGGAAATTTCGAATTTCGAATAAGTTTTTGACAGGTTAGGAGTATAGTTTTTGGTGACGCTGATAGAGATGTTTTTTGATTGATAAAGGAATAATGCTATGTCGTGTTTGAGGCATTGAACTATCACTATGAGTTAAGTTGATTATTCGGGCCGAATGAAAAAATATATAATTTTTTCGTGAACCCGGGCTAAAGATTCGTCGGCCGCCAGTCTGCTTCCGACCGTCCGGGCGGCAACATCCAGCCAGTATCCCGTAACCGGAGTTGTGCACATATAGTACAAATTAATCGTACAAATTTTTAACCCATCTTCTTTTATAGTGAGGTGAACTAAGTGACAGTGCCTTTGAGTGGAAAAGTGACCAGGATTATTTTTACACAAATGGAACGTGGTGACGTTTAAATAAGCGAAACTTTAAATTTCAAAAAAATTCGACGTGTAATTTCGAATACGATTTTAGATAATTGAACGCCTAGAGTTCTATTGGCTAAAGTCTTTTTAACATATTGGCATTAAAAAACAATTCTTCCGGAAAATACCTTTCAATTCTTCTTTCTGCTCTCGTTTTCCTTTTGCAGATTTTCTTACTTGAAAAAAGTATACGGGAACAAGTGAATTAACAATAAAAAAAACAAAACAGTGCCTTATGGAAGAAATATTTTAAGACGGAAGGAAACAAATAAAAAACAGTCACGGAGACAAAATGCCAAAAAAACTGTTGCTCTTCAAAAAGATAATACCAGAAATAAATTTCGCTAAAAGAAATCTTACATCACCGTTAGGACGGAACATATTCATCAGTTAAAAACTGGTGGACATAAAGAAAGATCAACAAAGTTGACATAAATATTGGATGGTGCCATAAAGTTTTTCCTAAACTCATATGGTAATCACTAAAACTGCCTTACCGACATAGTCGAACAACAATATAAAATTAAAAAGAAAACACCAAAAATCAGTTATTGTAATAAAAAAAAAAACAGAAATGCGAATTCAATTCGCAATTCAAAAATATAATTGGCTGCAAATACAAATAACTTAAAAAATTTAAATTTAAAAAAAGAAGACATTCGAAAAATGAATAATCAGTTTCACGAGTTATTCGGGTCGCAATGGCCCCCCGACCAGCACGGGGGTCATTCCTCAGCGTCGACGATGCTTCATCAGGGGGGCCAACTGCCACAGGGCATGCAGTTGAAAAGGGAACCGGATGTCCCCCCTGTCGGAATGCACGGTCAAATGCTGCAGGACATAACGTCCGCATCAGTGGCGGATAGTACCTCACCACCACCTGGAAGCAGTGACGGACATTTTGGATCCTCCATTTCTGGAATGTTCATGGATAAGAAAGCGGCTAATTCTATCAGAGGTATTTATGAGTTCTTTTTTTTTAAAGTGGGGTGGCTCGAAGTGTATCTAAAAAGTTGAGGCCAAATCATTACTCTCCTGGTCAACTGTTTGTCCTTGCAATTTCTTTTCCTTTTCGTGATCGAATTAATGAGATAATAATTTTATTGAGATTGAATAACGCAATGTGCACTCTAACACTACGACAACTTAATTTTTGGACCTGTTCTGTGTTTATTTTGTTGTTTTTGGCGAAATTAGTATTTTGTCTCTTTATTTTTCTTCTCAAAATTCGGAGAGCAAAATATTAGTAAATAAATATGACTGTTTACAAAAATAACAGAAAATTACCAAAAAATAAAATTGTCGTTGTGCTCATTGGAGGTATCGATCTAATTTTCTTCAAATTTCAATGGATCCACTGCTGATATACTCTTTTTAACAGATAAAAAAATGATTGAAATCATTTTAAAAAATGCAGTCGAATTGCGAACCTCCTCCTTTTTTTGAAGTCGGTTATATGAAGATTAATCGTAAATATATCTTTTTGAAAGCGTAGTAACATCTTACATCTCTCTCAGACATGACCAAAAAGTCACATACTGAAGCTAGCGAGGACCGGGATGGCGTATTTATATTTTTATTTTTAGATAATTCAAAAAGGTCGATAAACAAACGCAAAGCAATATTCTCTCAATCTAGATTTTTATCAATTAATATATAATATTTAATTTGAAATTTACAATAAGCTTTTCCGTGATGGAAAACGTCGATATTGAAACATGTACGACGAAGAAAAGTAAAGTCTCCAACACGTACTGGGCCAGCGTGGCGGACTATGGCCTCCTGAGAGGAGACCCTTACCCAGCTGTGGGACGTATAAATGGGTTGTTGAAGATCCAAGAATTAACCCAATGATATTAAGTCCTTTTTAAGAATGTAGGACAAAAGTAAGTTCGGCCATTCGTTGGTGTTTCGAGAGGCAACGTCTTTTTGAGGTTATTGGGTTATAACTTCTTTATTTGGAGAGTCACATTGTAACTGTCAAATTGTAACTAGTATTAAATTATACTTTACGGTATTTTTAACCGACTTTAAAATAGGAGGAGGTTCTCAATTCTGTATTTTTTAAATGTATTTTATACGATTACTCACAGTTATGAATCGATTTTGATAATTTTGATGACGATTTTTGTTGGAAAGAGGGTATCCTAGTATTAGTGCCATTTAAATTAAAAAAAAATATTCTACCTGTAAGGGTGTCAAACTAGGAGATGAATCCGGTATCGCACACTATCCGGTAACCGATTGCAATAAAACTTGGCAAATAAATTGTAAGTCCACCAACTTTTCAGGTCGGTTTTTTTAATAAAAAAAAGTTGAAATTTACTAGTAATGTTCGTTAAATAAATTCAAACGACGTATTTTCAATTTTGTAAGAAGGGTTTTTTTAAGGATAACTTGTTTGTAGATAATCTAGATAATAATAAAGTCTGGTAGATAAAGACCTCAGCGTCTTGTTTATCTATTCCAGACTGTCTAATAATTCTAGTCACGTAGATTCGTGAGCATTTTTCTAGATGTTTTTGCCTGTGTACATGTTTCTTTAGAGCGGCCCATTATTGCCACTGTCTACAAATCTTTACCCCGAAGAGTTGCTAAATTTTTATAGGGTCATTTTAACTATTAGCGGTTAGCAATACGGGCACTTGTTGAGGAGGTCCCGGGTTCGATTCCCGATGAAACCAATACGAGAAACAAACTTTCCAAAATGTACGTGGTTTCTTAGTATGTTATATCACAGTTTGCACAATGAAACAAAAAATCAAAAAGAATCATTAAAATTGGTTCACAAATAAATCATTGATCGACTTTAAAAAAGAGGAGGTTCTCAATTTGTCTGTATTCTTTTTTTGTATATATGTTACGCGATAACTCCGGTGTGAACCGATTTTGAAGTTTCTTTTTTTGTTCGAAAGAGGGCTCAATAGTGGTTCCATTTAAATTTGAAGAAAATATTTCACCTCTAAGGGTGGTAAACTAGGGGCTGAATGACTTTTGATGACTATTTTTTAGTACTCAGCACTGAGATTATTGACAAGACCGAAATAAGACCGAAATAAGCTTTTTTGGGTCACCTTACCGGTCTAAGTAATGAAGTACATGCTCATAAGTGTATTTAGTAAAATATAAATTACTGTATCATACAATTTCAATCACAGTTAATTCCCATACCATTGTGACATCTACAAGCTCTGTTGCTCACGGATAACGGTAAAATACGTACACATAAAACACAGTAAAATAACTGCGACAACAAATAACAGTACAGTATACGTACATGTTACTTCATGCAATTGTAACTATTACACGGTACTCGTTATCTGATGTTTTGTATTCTTATCACTACAGTAAATAAAAAAACGATTATATCTTAGTGATGAGACCGTTGGCCTTCTATTTAGAAGATCGTAGGTTTGATGCCTAAACTGCAAAGTATTCTTGAATAATACAAAGATAGCAGCACAGCTTGTGAAAGTGTTCGTCCAGGGTAGTACCTACTGCCACCTTATCTATTTCTGCCACTAAGCAGGATAAGGGTACTGGTGAAATTACAGGCACTTGACAACGTCCAATTCGTACGAGTTTCTGAATCCGAGAAAAGACGGTCCGAAATGTCACAGGAATCATTTTTTCTCTAGGTGCGTATTTTCTCGGATTCGAATGGGACTTAGTGCACAAGCCAAATCCGAAGTGGGTCCGAGTTTTCTAGATTTGTATAATCTCGGTTTCGGAAATCGTGTGCATATGTCCTCAGGGTGACGGGCGCAATGGCAGTACACCTCAGATCTTTGCGAGTTAAAGCTCTGAGTTGCACTGCAATTTTCATGCATAGATATGTCGCCTATCACCAGGCGTACCACTTGTTCGGACTCGGAATTAGTAGTTGCGAAACTGCTTAACCTTGAATACCGCCGTAAAATTCGTTGCTTATCGGTATTTTACGGGATATATCACGGAGAGTGTGCGATGGAATTACACGATATAATTCCTCCTTCCCCTTTCCATTACCGGGGGATTAGGCGTAGGCTTGGGTTCCACCCCTATGTTGTGGATATTCCAAAGATTTACACGAAGCGATTCCCTGTGCATTCTCCATCGTTGACCTCATCGTCACTTTCCATCAGGTGAGGTGGAGGTCAAATGCGTACTTAAAAATCACACACTCTTTCACTTGCGACGACCCTGACACATATCGTTAAGGGGTACTCTTGACCTGGGTTTTCTTTGGGACTTCCTCAATTTGGTCGTGTATGTTCGCCTTAGTCGGCTCTTACCAACTTGCCCGCTCACACTTACTTTATAAATCTGTTTCGATATGTTGAATCATAAATACCACAAATCCCACCTGTCATCTTGCTCCAACAAAGCGTTCAGTTTAGTAAGATGTATTTTATATGGAGCGCGTTTTTATCTGACGCAGCCGAAATCTGACTGAAGTCAATGCACCTCCATTAAAATATTCATTGCATATCTCATTACAAATTTCAAATGGGTCATTTAGTATTTATGTCATGACTAACACATTTGCAATTACCTTTGGAGATACCGGCACGTAAAGTATGTCACCTAACAAAATGTCAATTGCGCTAATCTTGTAATTTTTTTAAAGTTTTTTATTGAATGTCACGATGTTTTATAAGGAAAAATTACCTTCGATCCCGCTGGATTCGAAATGTCTTCTAGCAAATCGTGTCAGACGCTACGTCAACTAAGCCACAGAATAAACTAGAGCAGCTTACGAATTTTTCTATGTGCGAAATCTGTGAGAAATCTATTTCTTCATTCTGACAAGAGATGTCGCTTTAATAATTGTAATTTTTTATTGAATGTTTTGACGATGTGTCGCCTTGATTGAAAAATCAAAAATTAATTATTTTTATTTTATTAATTAATAAATTACTTCACTAATTTCTCATAATTATTAATTTAAAAAAATATACTTTTATTTATTAAAAATTTTACAAAAAGGATACTTATTAATCTAAACATGGCGGCACAACAAAAACCTACTCAGGTTTATCCGTGCACCGCAAAATTTATTAAGGACGTCTGCAGCTCCCGAACCTCTATTCAACATAGGTGGTGGAGCATATCTTATCCTCCATATAATACAGTACAACCATCCTGCTACAGTCATACCATACATATATAATATACATTATACTAATACTAACACCAGTCATTTTGATACCTCCAATGAACACTACTCTATCTTTATTTTTTTGGTAATTTTCTGTTATTTTTGTAAACAGCCATATTTATTTACTAATATAAAAACAAAACAGGTCCACCGGTCATTGGAGGTACTGATTTATTAATCCATTCTTACATTCTAGAGTTGTTTCGCTGCTGCAATTAAAAATGTACAATCTGGAATGTAGGACGAAAACCAGGATGCCGAGGTCACAAATCGATTATATTATAGTTGTATCAACAATTTTTTACGTTGAGTAACACGTGAATTTGAACGCTATGTACAATAACGCAAAATACAATTGTCCATTAACAATTTTTGTAGTAGTAGAGCTCCTTACTTCTACCGCCAATCAGTAATGTAATTTCAGTTTTGAAGGGTAAGGATCCTAGTGAAATTACAGGCACATGAGACTTGTTAACTTAAGTCTCAGGTTCATAGGCGCGGTGGTAGTATAACTCGGATCTTTGCGATTTAAAGGTCTGAGTTGCACTGCTATGGACAGGCGTGTCGATAACCAGCAGGCGCATTATATTGTTCGTCCCGCCACTTGGTATCGTGAAACAAAAAATTTAAACAGAGTAAGGAAAAAGATAGACCGATGGCAAAAATAATCTGTCTTCCGAGTCAATATTCATGTTTAAACCACTGTTTTAGTCAGATAAGTAATAGAAGCTGTAATTTAAATAGCAACGATTTCAAAAGTTTGGGAGATAATCTGTACAATGCTAATTAGAATAGAATAGAATAGAATAGAATAGAAGTCGTTTATTACTACGCCACAACAAAAATATACACAGTAATAAAATGAAGACAAAAAAAAGATGAAGCTACATTAAAACAAAAAAATTAAAATAAAAATAACTGGAAAAAAAAGGAATAAAAATAACATCATACACATCAACAAAGCAAACATGAAATATTTAACACAATTAGACTAAGTGTCATGTGCGCGGCTGTGGCGTAAGTAACAGGATCCCACTCAGCTATTGTCACCACCGAGGAAAGGCTGTGACGCTGATTTTCAGTGGGCCAATTAGGGTAATTAGCTGGGGTATCTGCTGCAATATCGTTCTTTACCCTCGCCAGACGCGGTTTATGTAGGTTAAAATGTGGTGGAATCAATCCTTGATTTATTTATTTATCTCAAAGGTAAATACTGTTCCAGGCATGTGGTTAGTTTGTGGTTCTTGATTTGAATCATAATTATATAGTACAATTTATTTAAAAAAAACAGCCATCTTTGGTCCATTTTGCAATACATGTCTTAAGTGTTTATAGAATGTACTGTACGTTTGTTCGGAGTGTTCTGGAATACGCCTCTCAGATTTGAAACCCGCAATACGAGGTGTTCACGCATACAACGCATTCAAAAAAGATTTATTCGTTATCTGTGATTCCGTACTAAATGCCAAAATCATAAAGAAGATTATCTGCATATTTACAAAATCCATCATATACTTTCTCTTTATATGCGTCGTTACATAGCCGATTGTGACATAATATATTTTAAAAATAACTCAGAATACAATTGATTGTCCTGAACTACTGTACAAACTTAACCTTTTGAATCCCAGACGCAATTTTAGGGTTAACAAAATGTTTGACATATGTACCTGTAGTCTCAAACAATTACAGAAAGAATTCGTTTTTCTGCGAGTTTGCAACAATATCAATAACCTTGTCAGTAGAGTAGATGTTGATGTTTTAACACTGGAGTTGCCACAGCGAGAGGGTTCCTCAGCGATTTTTTTTTAATTCTTAGGAAAGTAAGATATATACTTTTTTTTTTTTTTTTTTTTTCTTTGATGACAGTTATTCTCTCTAGAGTGCTTACATGTTTATGTTTTATTATATCTAAAAATGTAAACTAAATTCACCTACTTCACTGTTTTGTTTTAGTTATATTTGTACGTAGTTATAGTTTACCATGAATAAATAAAAATAAAAATAAATAATCGTTAAGACTGTTACTGCAAAATTTAACTGAAATAACTGCGGACATAATCACATATTTTCTAATTAACTAATGTAACTAGATAATATGATAATAATAATTATAACAATGAACCAGACACACAAACGCATTAGCTTGGTCCTGATTTTGTTTCTAATTTTAAATCATCTCAGTTGTGTGATAGAGTGCCAATGGCAGGACTTTACACGTTTGGTATTCTGCTAAAAGTTAGGATTAGGTACTTATCAGTGGTTAGCCATCGAGCTACTCAACGGCCATTTAATTTTTTTGGTATTCTGCTATTCATTCATGGTACGTCCATGACATTGTCTACTAGTTATTTGATGTATAATCTGAGTACAGAGTACTAAAATTATTTGCCAAGTTTTAATGAAACCGGATTCAACCCATTGTTTACCCTTAGAGATGGAATATTTTCATAAAATTTTAATGGGACCACTACTGAAGTACCCCTTTTCCAACAAAAAAATAATCATCAGAATCCGTTCACAAATGCTGGAGTCATCGCGTAACATAAAAATTACTGTCAAATTAAGAACTATGTGACCTGTAAAGGGCCCTAAACGTTGGTTTGTTTGAAAAAAAAACAAATATACGCGATTTAAAGCCGGAAAAATAGTTTCGTTTCCTATAATTTAGAAAAGCTCATTTCCCAAATTGGTCCTACTGGTAATCAAACTGTTGAGTCACCGAGATTATCAATGCATTAACAACAGGTCAAACAATATGCAGAAATGAGTAGGCCCTGTTAATTTTAAATATATACACAATAATTTTATAGCAGCTGAGTTCCTTGTGAAAGTGACAGGACCAGGACTTGCTCTCGTGCACATACCTTTAATTACAAATATAACTCAAATGATGCTCTCTAGCACAAAACAAATATTGATATCAACAATTTTATTTGTCCGTGTGTTTGATCGAACGAGTTTTATTTATTTAATTATATCTATTAACCAAAGTTCTTGTTTGGCGAAGGTGACGTGGCGTCCCACTCTTTGCTAACTACTGCACCTAACACTGTAGTAAATGCTTCAAAAGGCGAACATTCCCTTTCATTTATCTATCTTTTTTGTTGTTATAATTATAAAACATAATAAATTTACCAAAAATAAACTTTAAGGTATTTATTGTACTATCTGACACGTTTTAGATCTGTGTTTAATAAAGAATAAATAAAAAGATATTTATTTCTCCACAAAACATAGGAAACACAGTACTTGGAAACTAATAGAAAATACAATTGAGTGACGTGGACAAAAGGGTAAATAATAACTAATAATAACGTACAACTGCCTCCGTGGCCGAAGACTGTCTTGCCATGTTAGTATTTTACAATTTTAGTGTCTTTATGTAAGAACCTAAAATTGCTTTACGACATAGTATATAAAAAAATCTTTTTATGTACTATGTACTTTTTTTATAATACTGAGCGACGAAACAAAAAAGTCGAACTGACTGGGCATTAAGTAGTATTTAAATTTTAAATTTAGCTACTTACTACTAAATTACTTTACTAAATTACCTTACTAAATTCAGACGAACTTTCACGCTACAACTCCAAAATATAGGAACCGTTAAGTTGCCTAAAGCAAGGTTTACACGACTCCCGGGGTTTCAGGTGGGAATATAATATTAATATTTATTCTTGATCCACTGCATTGGGAATCCGATGGGAATAGAAAATAATTTAAAATAAAACTGATCCCCCAGGTTCACGTCTCAAGTGCTGTAATTTCACCAGCAGCATTATACTTTAAAACCGAGGCGGACATCTTTATAAATAAAAAAATAAATAAACATATTTTATAAATTAGTGGGCAAATAAACGCATAGCAATATTGTCTCAACCTAGATTTTTATCAATTAACACAAATTAACAAAGAAAAACCCAACGATGTTAGGACATTTTAAGAATGTGGGACACTAACATTTAGTTGCAATTGGGGGCAAAAGATAAGTGTACAAGTAATTTGACAAATTGCGCAGTTATTTTCAATAAATTGGGCAACTGTAAAGGTGACAAAGGCTTTGTATAAGTATAATGGAAGCTGAGTCAACGGTAGAATAATAATAATAATTAATAAAAGATGCCTCTCTTAGTGAAGAAAGAAATTTATCAAAAATTTTTGCGCTGCGGCAAAAATCCTAAAACAAATGTCTGCAACAAACACAGAAAAATTCGTAAGGTCCGCTAGTTCGTTCCGTGGCTTAGTTGATAAGGCGGCTGGCACGGTTTGCTGGAAGACGTAGGTTCGAATCCAGCCGGTTCGAAGGAATTTTTTCTATTTGTTCGATCTTTGTTATAATGTTATAACAAATGATCGATCGATAATTATAACAAACTGGTGGAGCAATTTTACATAAAATAATTTAATATCACGATAGTAAAACGTGATATCCAATAAAAATTTAAAAAAGAAACTGTTAACGTAATAGTGTAACACACACACAAAAAAAACAATCGAAATGCGAAGTTTTTCCTTCCTCCTTGTTTTTGGAGTCCGTTTAAAAATGCAGTATAATTTAACCAGTGAATTTAAGCGACCATGTCTATCTATCATTAACAAAAAAAATATTCAAACAAAGGAGTACTTTGAATAAAAACCACGTAAGCTTTATTTTTACGGTACATACGGCGTTGTGCAACTGACCCGCCGTGGCACGTGTCATCGGTCATTGAACCCAATACTGCGTACTGGGTAGAGTTTACAGTGACACTTGCCTCTTGGGACTTCTAAAATATCTATGTATAAAATTTTACTCCAGTATTCAATATTCAAAATCCTTTTACTCCTCCTTGTCACTGTATTATTGATTTTATTTTGTTAAATCACTAACCGACTTAAAAAAATGAGGTCGGTATCATAATGACTATATCTTCAAAATGACATGATCAGCATAAGGACTAGATCGCAAAATGACCACCTCTGCAGAAAAACTATAGCTTAACAAAACGGCTAAATATCGAAATGTTTAAAAAGGAAGAGGTACCTACTTACTCAATTCGGCCGTACTTTTGGGTGTGTGTTTGTGTGTTACGCGGCACCAGGGAACTTTGTATCGCTGGTGCCATGGACATACACATAGACAACTGCAAATTACACCCCTACTCACGCGAGAAATAAATGTAGGCCATACAAATATTTCTTCCAGTCTGGGAACCGAATCCGGAATCTCTGCGTGGCAGACCAGTGGTAACCGTTTGGCCACGGAGGCTGTTAACGTTATTATTCTAACATGGCACTTATGAACCGATTTCGATGATTCTTTTTTTGTTAAAAAGGGGTGTGTCCCATTGAAATTTGATGAATATATTCCACTTCTAAGGGTGGCAGATTAGGGGATGAATGCGGTTTATTGGATTGCACCCACTTCCCGCTGACCGATTTCAATCAAACTTAACAAATACATGTAATTCCACAAACATTACAGGTCTGTTTTTTTTTGTAATAAAAGTTATAATTTGTATTCCGTCTTTGTTTAATTTTATGTAAACGACGATTCTGACGAACAATTTTGTTAAAACTAAACTAATTGAAAAATGTATTGCATTAACGTTCATTAACTTCAATGTTACATTATGTCCCAGTTTCTCTTTCTTAAATGTAGATAGTATGTTAATGATAATGACATATTAAATTTAAAGACGTTTGCTGCACCTCTGCAAGCGTTATTATAATACTAAGTTTCACAAATGAGTTTAAAGAGATTAACATTCTTACAGTAACGCGATAGCGCATTTATGAAAATGTTATCTAAGTTAAGAAATATATAAAATTTTATGAAAAATAGTGACCCATATGACATTAATACGAGGAATAATAATAAACTAGCTGTTTTTGACGGTCATCTTCATACAATCTCAAATTCATTTATGGGGCAACGTATACACTTCTATAATATCGAAGATACTTTTTTTTTAATAATATCAAGTGACGGGACGTACAAGTCGTGCGCCTCATATTTAATTACACGCCTGTCCATAAAGCTTGCAGTACCACTCACAGCTTTAATCGTAAAGACCACAAGTCCCATGTGATTGTAATTTCACCAGCACCTATACCCTTCAAAACCGGAACACAGTAATGCTGACATTATTGCTTGGTTCCCTGGACAGACGCTACGGAGCTATGTTGTTATTAAAACTGTATTGAAACAAAACTTTTATACTAAAGACTTCTGCGTGTTTGGATGACAAAAATCCGTGGTAGTGACCCGTTTAGCTCTTGTAGGTAGTTCTTTGGGAGATCATTGATGTAAGATGTTTAAATTAAAAACCTTGTAATGATAAACGTTTCCAAATCCCTAAAGTTTCTAGTTCATTCTTCTTAGGGGAATCTGTATTGTTACATTATAAAAGAATTGAAGAGTACATTAGCTCTGTCGCATCATCTTATAGGAGTATCCATGAAGTCTCTCACACTGTAGTAGCACCCGTTTACCAAGAGAGACTATAATTAGGTTTTGAATATGTTGTCATTTTCTTCTTTCTTCAGTGAGTCATTTTATTATAAATTAATGCACATCTATGAAGCGAACTTTCTGTAAACATTTTTAATCTCGGATCAGTAGTCTGAAATGACATTTTCCAGAAATAACGATTGCTCGAAATTTCATACCCTCGAAAGTAATTTTGAGAGGAAAATGTTTTTTCTTTTAAACCTAACTTAACCTAACCTAACCGAACCTAATCGTGTCTTTGCGATAAACATTCAACATACTCTGAAAGAACAACTGTTTCGTTATAATTCTGTTTTCGGTGTAATGAAAATTCGAACAAAGGTTATTTCGGACAAAAACATTTTCGACTTTGTGGTAGGTTACCACATACTAGTTTTGTATTTTAGCGTACACTTCTAGCAAATTCAAAAAGATCTAAATGTTAACTAACAAACATGACAGTTTTATTCCCTTTACAGAGCTCTTTGACAAATATGTAAAGAAATCTGTAAGAGCCGACTCTGTCATTCAGTTAATTGAGAGTGGTGAATATGTTTGAATTTTCATGACCAGAATAAACTACTTAAGTTATTTTTAGCTTATCTGAATATATCTTACTGTTGGTGGTGGTACTCTGTTACAAGTCACAGAGTCACAGAGATATTTTTTAAAAGCTGTAAACAATTTACTGCTAGGTTAAATAAAACAGAAGATTAGAGTTCATGGTCGAGTATTGTAGTTTCGAGATGACATTCAAATGGAATAATGAAATAAAATAATAATAAATAAAAGTATTCATAAAAATGGCAAAAGATTTTTAAAGCAAATCTCCTAGACGTCCCCTTGTGAAAAATATTTCCGATATTACCACTGCACAAAGATAACCCATATGAATATTAGAAAAATTGAGAACTTAATAAATATTCATTCATTAAAATAATTTGTAAAACTTAATGTAGCGTAAATTGGAATGTTTTCTTTGTAAAATTAAAAATAAGGTATTTAATTAATAACTATTGTAACTATAGTGAAAAAATAGGGTGGTTTGCATTAATATTAGACATAACTGGTTGAAGACTGTACCACCTCAGTCAACCGTGACCATGGGACCTGTAATGGGCCCGAAACGTCGGTTTGTTTGAAAAAACAAATATACGCGATTCAAATCCGGAAAAATAGTTTCATTTCCTATGTGTAACAATCGCGAAAACCTAAGAACTCGATATATATTATGTTGTTTTATCTTTTTATTGTGATTCGGGATTGTTGCTCAGATGCAAATTAATTTGCAATTTTACACTATAAAGAATACGTGACGTCCGTTCCATAATTTGAACTAAATCCAAACTAAAAATAGTTTTGTCTCGTGTTATAAAAAAAAATCACCTCTCAATATTTTTTGACATCATGTTGAACAGTTTTACGCAGGCTTTTTTAAAACGAAGAAAAGTTTTGCTTTCGGTTTAAATGTTGACGAAGTATTATAAAAACAGTGGGCAACACCCAAAAATGTATTTACCAGTCAACATTTTGGCGATCTCTATAACGAATAAAATAGCTGTTTTTAAAATTCGGATCGAGTTAGTTATAAAGCCCTGCTAAAAGCTTTTCAAGACGAAAGAGAGACATTATTTTGGTATGCAGGCTGCATCGTCGACCACATCGTCACTTTTTATCAGGTGAGGTGGAGGTGGAGGTGGAGGATGCACTTGTTCTTATATAAAAAATAAATTATAACAAGGACAAATTTAATTAATGATAATACATTTTGCATTGGATAGTACATTTCATTATCGGAGGTCGTCGACACTTATCGTCACCGCCGCGTCATCTAATCGAATGCGATAGCGAACCGATAAGTCTATATGGGTGTGGCAGATTTTTTATTGAGTTTTGTTTAAATACAAACATCGTCACGTCACTTTGAAGATATCTTAAATAATTGAGATTTCTTAAGGTGAGTCAGCGGAGGAGAAGCGAGAAAACCGTTTTATTGATTTTTTCAAATGGATTAGATATTTACTATTAAATAGGTAACGGTCTTATAAAAAATATACGATACGCCTAAGGATATTATCTAAAGAATGTGCAAATTTTTACTTTACCCGATCCTATAAAACCCTGAAAACAGGTTAAAATAAATCTGAAACTAATTATTCCACAGTAAAATATGTAATTTTGCACATAATTTTTATATAGAGATATTTTTTTTTACATGCTACAGAGAATCTGTTAAATTTTGGTTTTCAACTGAAAACCTTTAAAACTTGATAATTACCCAGTGGTTTAACGTTGCCTCGTCAGTCGCCATCTAGCGATTGTCAACGTCAGATCTGTATCAAATGTTCTTCGAGTCTCTCTCTCTGAACTGATTCTCAATAGCAAAGTTGTAATTTTCAGTTGTATCCTTATTACAGCAAGTATGAGATATTATATCATTCGATATGAAAATTAATTCAGTTTCAATTAGATATAGGTACAGAGACAGGAGAATGACCTGATCATCAGATCGGTGCCAAGACTAATAATATCAGCCCAATACACTGAGTAAACGGTACAATATTGTGCAGTGGAAATATAGTAAACATCGTCATTTGCTTTCAGGGTGACCTCAAAAGTTATGCGATATTTTTAAGAAGTGATTTCTATTCAGAAATAATATATAAGTATTTCTAGTAGCAGTAGAGCTCCTTGTGAAACAGTTCGTCCAGGGAAGTACTCTACCCACCTTGACTTCACTGACGTAATCGACATTTTAGCGAAATTCAGTTATTAACAGCGAAATGAGATTTAGGGTCGTATTCTAGAACTCTACTCAATGCTCAAGTCAGGACTTGAGCAGACTTGAGTATGATTTCAAACCTTGGAAATACGACCCTAATGGCAAGGACTTGAGTATGATTTTCAGTGCTCACTGCAATACTCAAGTCCTGACTTGAGTATTGAGTAGAGTTCTGGAATACGACCCCTACAACCCCATATATGTTTACTCCATCTATGCCTACGTTTCTTTTGTCCTGGTGATTAGTGAATGGCGATCACAGGCAGTTGTGACTATATACCATCCTTACTTTTGTTACTTTATTTTTGGATAGAAACAAAATTTTCTTTCAATATTTGTGTTCGTTATTGATACTGAAGTTTGGCTGTTTTTTTCGTTGTTCATGAAAATTAGAACTATACTGGATTATGCAAGAAATTTATGAATGTCCCAAAATTAAATGTAAACCACCTCTCTATGTGTTCTACCATTAATATTTTATAAGCTTATTGTAATATACTTTGTTATTGTAATAGACTAAGTTATTGTTATTTTTAGGCAATATACTTGACGGACGTAAGACCTAGCTACCGGGGATCTACAGGAGATCTTAGTTTGGGAGCGAGGCACATCTCTAACCAGACTTAACCAAAATTAACGCACTTGACATTTTTCAACGAAAAAAACTTTACATTACTATATTTCTGTCGTCAGTAATGTGAGCATTACATTTTGAAGGGTAAGGGTGCTGGTGAAATTAGAGGCACATGGGAGTTGTCAACTTAAGTCTCAAGTTGACTAGTGCGGTGGCAGTGCCCTTCAGATCTTTGCGATTTAAAGTTCTGTGTGGCACTGCTACAGCACGACTGGTTCGTCCCGTCATTTGGTGTCGTAAAAAAATCTGTAGTTAACTGATTTTGGTCCGTAAATTTAATTAAAACCAGCCAACAGGCTGATAGAATTACAATATAGGAATGAATCAAAACAATGTTAAATTAGATTTCTTTAAAATGTCACTAAACTACAATTAAATATTAATTCAGTGTCAAGTGCCTGCAGCAACAATTTCGTCAACAAGGTTAAAATATTTCAAAAACTTTTTGAAAAAGATAAGGTTTGCTATTTTGAGTTAAGTAGGGAGGCTAAACAGCCTGGTAGCCTTAATGGTTTGGCCCACGGAAGTTGTTTGGTCTGTGGTTTGACCTATAGCGCATCTCAAGCAGAGGTCGAAGGCTCAAATTCGGATTCGTACCTCTGAGTTTTTCAAAATTTACGTGCGAATTTTAATCCGTGCTCAGCAGTGGGACGTGTGAATGGGTTGATGATGATGATGTAGGAAGATTTATTAAACGTTGTTATTTGTTGGTAGGCATTTAGAACTACGTTTTATAATATTTTAGTTTAGTGCCATTATACCACGTCTGTCCTTAAACTGAATTTAGTTTTGACGCATTTTCAAATTTCGAAATGGCATAAGAATCGACCTTATAGGCTTTCAAATGGCCTAATATACTCGCATATTCTCCGGGGAGTCACGTGTCCACCAGTGGCACGTATAGGAGTTCAAAAGAAATAAAAATTAAATTAATCGATTTTTAAACGACTAAACTGATAGATTTAATTTTTTCGTTGCGTTCAAATTTGTTTTAATTAATCGGTTTTGTTAAGACGGTTATTGAACTATTTTCATTGAATGACGACTACGGGTGGTAACTAGACATATATTTATATAAATCCGTAATAGTCCACTACTGAACACAGTTTTATGACCTCTAAATAAAAGTATTCGAAGACATCAAGGGAAGTTATAATCTTAAACTGCAACAACAAATGCTACTTTTATTCTAAGCTACAAATAGACAAAAGAATTTTAACTTCATTCTATTCAATAGTTGTGGTACATAAACTAAATTTATGTCATACAATAATAGTCTCTCTCATAATAGGAATAGAGTATTTCTCTGGGAACTCATGTTCTCTGCTCATGTAACAGATGGGTCGTGAGCCATTTTGTCACAGATTAATTTTGATTTTGCAGCAATTCAACTTTAAATGAACTGGATGTAAAGATGCAGAACTCATTCAGTCCAGAAAAGGTCATTCTTAAAGTTAATTATATCAAAAAACTAGTGGTCCACGAGTAAAATGCTTTATCGTACAAACAATAACAAAGCAAGATACAACTTGGATATCGTCTTTCCTATCAAATAAAATTCTGTAACATTTAGCACCAGCCAAATGGTACCCATATTTTTAAATCTATTTTGTCAAAAGCTACTTTTCGAATTGTGACACTTTATTATTCAGTGTGTGATATATTGTCAAGAATTAATGTTAAGAGGTTTTAAGGAGATTATTAGATAGAATAATTTTTCATATCTATTTATTTCTGGTATTAAAAGAGACACCACACTTATTAAACCGATTAGAAAAAGCCTTATGTCCGTACATAAGAACGAAAAAGACGTGCATTTCCCGCCGACTGTCCGAGTGGAAGCAAAACACGCTTTTGTACGTCTTTTTCGGTTTTATTACATCATAAAGCATATGGGCATAAAACATTTTTGACCATCTAAATGTGATTCCATGTCGATAAGTATGGCGATTTTTAAGAAGGTGTTGTTCCTTAAATAGGTTTTGTCTGTATCTAGAAGCAAAGAGATACAACCAAGAGATATATCAGAACACAGATAGCAACTTTACAGTTATGCTATTTAGTTTTATATAAACTGTTAATGAATGAATGAATGAAATATCATTTATTGCAGATTAAAATTACACGTTAATTAAATTTACAAGTAATTTAATATAAAAGAATAAGTTTATTACTACAGGAGGCCTTGTTGCTATGTAATAATTTCTTTTGGACAAATTTAGTAGGTATAGAAATTTAGGAGATACAGACATTGTCCCATGACTTTGTACGTCAAATTTAAATATTGTGACATTAATAATATGAAATTAAATTATTTGTGTATTTATTATCTTTAAGATTATCCGTTATCATGTAACCCGAAGGTTGACTGGAAGAAATTGCTATATAGCAATAAGACCGCTTGTTACCTATTTTGTTTTTTTGTTATGTAATACTTGTATTGTATTGTATTGTACTGATTATATATCACTTCTATTTCCAAAGTCAGTCGCTGGCGTAGGCATTTTTTTTGGGAACTTTTGTTCAAGTATTCATAGGCTGTACTTATAATTATCTTATACT
Organism: Hyposmocoma kahamanoa; assembly: GCF_003589595.1. Lineage (NCBI taxonomy): Eukaryota > Metazoa > Arthropoda > Insecta > Lepidoptera > Cosmopterigidae > Hyposmocoma > Hyposmocoma kahamanoa. The sequence continues at coordinate 2,969,004 of NW_020653732.1, read as the reverse complement.
CAATGCCTTACTTCCCAGTCTTGAGCACGGGTCTCTGTGTGGATTATTAATTGTGAGAAGAGAATATACTGCCTACTAAAAATTCTACACATTCGGGCAACACCGGTCGTTGACCCATGACGTAGGCCGTTAGATTAAAATTCAAATTTGGAACTGGAGCTGAAGGAAGGCTTGACCGTGCGTTGAACCCGTGACGTCACGTTTAGGAACTACCCTTACTTTTTAAATAAGAAAACACGATTAGACAGCGTACAGACAAAGCATGTTAAACTTTTAACACTGGATATTGGACAGTTCTTATTGTTAGTGGAATAGAGTTAAAATCTAATGTCAAATACGTTCTATTGACTGTACATGAAGGTGTGTTAATAAATAGTTTTTTTAATGACGATAAATAAACTAAATCATTAAAATGCAACGCACTGTTCACGGAAAAACCTGTTGTACTGGTTGAAGATAAAGAGCTGCTTTCTTTGTATGCGAAAACGCCTTCAGAGAGTATATCTCCCCACATGCTGGTTTCTTTATAACAAAATAACAAAAAAAACACACTTCTATATATACAAAGTCATAAAAAAAAACTGCTCCGAAAATCCAAAAACAGTAACTTAAATAAAGAACAAATCCATAACGGACTCGAACGTGACGTCAGTGGGTCGACGACCTGTGACGTCACGATCAGCTGTGTATATTGCCGTCTCGCTCGCACTTGCATCGCGAGTTGTGCCGTCCTTCTGTATCGCGTGGAATGCGTTCGAAGTGATGCAACTGCAGGTTTTTTTTGTATCTGTCCGACACTTGGACGAGTACGGTACGAAACGTTAATGGAGAACACATTACCCTCGTTTTGGTGTTAGTCGCGTAATCATAACGGAAATTAGTAACACAGAAATGCCAAACTTGACATAGATACTGTTAATTAATAAAATACTATTTATTACGTATTAAATGGTGTAATAACGTAGCGATAAAGCACCTTGTGAAAGAGTTTGTCCAGGGACGTATTGCCACCTTATGTATTTCTGCCGCCAAGCAGTAACGTCAGCATTACTGTGTTCCGGTTTTGAAGGGTGCTGGTAAAAGTACAGGTACGTGCGACGTGTCAACTTATGTCTAGGGTAACGGGCGCAGTGGCAGTGCCCCTCGGATATTTGCGATTAAAAGCTCTGAGTGGCTCTGCAACTGTTATGGTCAGACGTGTAACGTGCCTGTAATTTGACAAAAATCCACAATATGGTCGGAACAGCCTGCGTCAAGTCCCCTGATGTTGGAAAGAGTAAGGTAGAATCAAATTGTGCAATTCCATCGCACACTTTCCTTGATGTATGGACATAATCTCACATGAGGTCTTAATGTGACAAGGGCAGGAATTTCTAGTTGTCTCAGATATTATTAAAACAGAACAGTGAGATGAAAAGAATGTGAATAACTTTTGAACCAAAAGACATATTGGAAGATACCATACATACTTTCTTACACGTGTTAATAATTCGTAGTGCCTCTAATTTGTTATTAATCACATAAAAATGAGAACTGGAATAACCATTAACACAATGACCGGGTTTTGCTTAATGATGACAAATTTTATTATGACTGTAAATCTACTCCATGTTAAATTTTTTTTATAATAACAAATGACGGGACAAACAAAATAAGTCGTGTGCGTAGTGGTGCCATTGTCACTCTGAGCTTTAAATCACAAAGATACTCCCGTCACCCAGAGACGTAAGTTGACAAGTCCCATGTACCTGAAATTTCACCAGCACCCTTACCTTTCAAAGCTGAAACATAGTAATGCTCACATCACTTCTTGCTGGTAGTACTTCCCAGGACGAATTCTTTTACAAAGAGCTCTACTGCAGCTAGAAATCTTTCTTCATCAGAACAGATGAGAAAGAAACTAACTCACGTTTTAGGGTCCACTGAAAATCCGCGTCACAGCCTTTTCCCGGCGGTGGCGGTAGCTGAGCATACGCCACAGCCATGCACATAAGATCTACTTAATACATAGTGTTGACTGTCTTTGTGGTCATCACGTTACCTTTTACTAAGATTTTATTTTTAATTAATTTTATTGATTTTTTGTTATTCTATTTTATTTTTCGTCACGTGGAACGTCGGTTTGTTTGAAAAAACAAATATACGCGATCAAATCCGGAAAAATAGTTTCATTTCCTATGTGTAACAATCGCGAAAACCTAAGAACTCGATATTTTATTTTTGTTTTAATTTAGCTTTTTCTTGTTTTTCTTTAATTTCTTACTATGTATTATTGTGTTGTGGCGTTATGTAATAAATGGTTTCTATTCTATTCTATTCTATTCTACATTTAGTGGCAGTAGAGCTCCTTGTGATAGAGTTCATCCGGGGAAGTAATGCTAACATACCATAATACTGCGTTCTGTTTTGAAGGGTACTTGTGAAACTATAGGCATATGCGACTTATATTTCATTACAATCATTCAGGAGTGTTTTATAAGTACAGTTAGTTACACGTTTAATTGTACATTTGAACGTTACGTATGCAAAGTTCACAACAGTTTTTCACAACGTATTTATAGTTAATAAATTGTTACTAACAGACATCTGGAACTTTACTGAAAACATATAGAACTTTGTTTAGAATTGGTGCCCAAATTGGTGCTACCCGGAATCGAATCTTGAACACTTTTATCTACTTGCGACAGTGCTAACCGCTATGCCATCGAGATCGTTAAAAGGAAATCTAACTGTAGCTGTGTGTGTATAGAAGCATTCGTTAACGCCATTTGCAAGAATATTTCGAAACGGGAAGTATTTCCTCCAACATTTCTCAATCGATAGCTAATTTAACGACAAACAATGGTCTCTGCGACTTCCCATGTTAGCACTTCGATAATGTACCCTTGAATTGTCAGTTACATGTACACTCGATACCTTAAGATATCTGACTCCTCTGCCAACCTGAAGACATCGACTGTACTGAGTTATTATACAAAATATTTTGGCAATATTCTTAGCGGTTTAGCATATAGAGGAGAGACAATTTACTATGAGTGTACAATACGTAAAAACGTATATTTACAAAGAACAAACCCCTAGAGTTTGTTGCTCATTATTCTCAGGGGAATCTGCCTTACAAATGAACAATAGAGTTGAAAATTAAAAATGTAATAGTTACAATTAATGAAAGTATTACACTTTTAAACTACACATTCAATGAAGTTTGGCAAACCCCAGGTCCTTGCGAAAGAAGTCCGTTATCTACCCAGGATGCTGCGAGAGGCCACTGAAATTAAAAAACATCCTAATTTCAACAGGGAAGATCCAGTATTTCCTCTGATGAAAAATCCCAAACAGACACAAGACTGCAGTACTAATTAATATGTTTTAGTTTATTCTAATTTCTATTAATAATAATAATAAATTGAACTTAATAAACAATTAATTCAATAAAATAATTCGTAAAACTGAATGCAGCGTCAATTGGAATGTTTCCTTTGTAAAATTAAAAATAAGGTATTTAATTAATAACTATTGTAACTATAGTGAAAAAATAGGGTGGCTTGCAATAATATTAGACATAACTGGTTGAAGACTGTACCACCTCAGTCAACCGTGACCATCGGATCTGTAAAGGGCCCGAAACGACGGTTTGTTGAAAAAACAAATATACGCGATTTAAATTCGGAAAAATAGTTTCATTTCCTATGTGTAACAATCGCGAAAACCTAAGAACTTGATATGACACTTTAATTGAATTGATATTCAATTATTTTTTGTGAATTACTCCATTAGTTTATAATTATTAATTGGGTCGTACTCGAACCGACGTCTCCTAGCAAACCGTGCCAGATGCTATGCTAACTAAGCCACGCAACGAACTAGCGGACTTCACAAATTTCTCTATGTGCTTGTTGTCGGATCATTGTATATTGGTTTTAAACGACTTTTGAGCCGAGTCGAAGGAATTTGTTCTAAGTGTAAAATGTGGGTATTAATAGTTATAATGTGACTATTCTCCAGTTTTTTTTATAATATGCTATTTAGGTGGACACAGAAAACTAACTTTCAGCTTGCTTCGTTATATTCTTGTTTTTTTATGATATCAAATGACAGGACGAACTGGTGGTAAGCGACACGCCTGTCCTTAACTGTTGCAGTGTCACTCGGAGCTTTAAATCGCTAAAGTCTGAGGGGCGCTGCCACTGCGCCCGACATCCTGAGACATAAGTCAACAAGACATATGTGCCTGTAATTTCACCAGCACCCTTACACTTCAAAACCATAATGGTCACATAAATAGGTATTGTGGCAGGAGTTTCCTGGACAAATTCTTTCACAAGAAGCTCTACCGATACCGAACTTGGAGCTTTACTGTTTGTAACTATCCTGTGGCAGACACACGGCACAGAGGTGAACGACCGCCAACCGACCTTGCCTAGGGAGCAATGGCCTTTGGCCGAAAACGAAAATTACAAATTTGGAATTCCTTTTTTGTCTCTTCACTGTTTTCTCAAGTGTCTGACGTTGATTTAGAAAGAGAGTTTTTTTAGGGGAAAAGTTTTAATGCTTTTATTCTTTAGGCACAGAGTTCGGTTACAAAAAACAAGGATTTTTTATAATTATTAGTACAAACAACGAACATTTAGGTAAAATTCCTTCGATCCTGCTGGATTCGACCCAACATCTTTTAACAACAACAACGAACCAGCGGACTTTATAAAATTGTCAATGCGCTTGTAGCATCTTACTTTCGGTTTTTTAACGACATATTTTCCGTAGCGCCATCTGTGAGTAATCTATTTCTTCACTCAGTCAGTTATTTTTTCTAAACGTATTTGCTGACATTCAATACAGTTAATTACAAGGATATTTTTTTTAAATTTACAAGTTTAAAAAGAATTAATTATAGGCGCCATTTTTGTGGTGCTGTCGACTGTTGTTTGGAAAGCATCCACACAATGGAAACAAAAATCAAGTTTTCTCAGCATTCCATGAATATTTGTAGGAGTTGTACAAACGGCATTAGAAACGTTGTTATTTAACTTTCGTTTGGCGCCACGACTTTTTCCTTGTAGAGGCGAGGGTGGGTTATTAATTTAGTAGCCGTTTCATTAAGTAAACGAAAGAGATTTATAAGACATTTGAATAAAAAAAAAGAGAAAAATTGTAAAGTATTTATATTACACTGTCTGGTGCTGCTTAATCGTCTGCATATAATAAGTTGGTGAAGTGAAAGAGAAGAACATGAGACTTGTCAACTTAGGACTCAGGGTGACGGGCGCAATGCCCTTCAGATCTTTGCGGTTTAAAGCTCTGAGTGGCACTGCAACTGTTATGGACCAGTTCACGACTTGTTCGTCCCGTCACTTGGTACTATAAAGGTTAAAGTACTTGCAGTAGTCTGCTGTACTATACTAATTTTAATAGTTTTATTGGTTTTAAGGTACTCTTTTTATTCAATATTAAAGAGGGTCAAATAGGTGGTGAAAGTTTTGTTCGGAATTAAATAAAATTCAATTTTGTTTTTTTTTAACTTCTATTAAAATTTAATTAAAACCAAAATTGAATTCTAAAACGTAACGTAAACGTAAATATTGTAAATAATCGTTAAAACCTAAAATATGCTTCCCTGAAAAATTTTTCAAAATGTCGTTATCGCCCTTTTTAGACACTACTGACGATATATTATTTTTACATGGCGAAACCAACGAAGCGTTCCCGTTTCTATCGTGGTCGCTACATCCGAAGTGCCCTTTTGAAGTCTTGGAGCTATTCGGACTTCTCATGTTAGAGCTTACAGAATGTTTACTTGATTATACTCTTATTTTATACATTCATTTTACTATATATTTGATATGTATTCTTATGTGCATTTGATATAATAAATTTATCCTTATAGTTATTAAGTATGTAGCATTCAATTTCTTGATTTATTACATTTTATTGCCACCTCAGGAGCCAACTTTCCTTTCAATTTTTCAAAGGTAATTTGTTTTGTTCTACAATAAAGTGTTTACATACATACATCATTACCCTCTTTTAATGTAGTTACCTCTGCCTACCTGCCTCGGTAGCCTAACGATTACCATGCTGGTCTGTCACGTAGAGGTCCTGGGATTAACTTCCGGGCTGGGAGGAATATTTATATGACCTACACTTATTTCTCCCCTGATTGTAACTCTATGGGTCTGTCCATGGCACCCGCGGTACAGGGTTTCCCTAGAGCAGGGCTACGAGTGTGTGCGTTATTATTATTATTATTAGTCGAGTAATAGCAACAAAAAATATCATTTTTTTCTCTTGTTTCAGCCCAAATCGAGATAATACCATGCAAAGTATGCGGAGACAAGTCTTCTGGAGTCCATTATGGCGTGATCACATGTGAAGGCTGCAAGGGATTCTTTAGGCGCTCGCAGAGTACAGGTCGGAATCTTCTTACTGTGATAATTTAGTTGTTTTTTGTCTAATAGTTTATTAGTTTGTTATCGCTGATAATATATAAACATCTCTAGTACTTACGTTTTTATGCGATTGCTAGACATAGGAAAAACTGAAACTATTTTTATCTCGATGTAAATTGCGTATATTTATTTTTTTGTTGAGTTGAACAATTATCTGAAAAATTTCAAATGGTGGAAATTTGCCTAAAAATATAATTCGAAGGCTTACATTATTACATTAAGATACACCTTTTAAAGTTTTATTGACATGAATAATAAAATAAAATTCTATTGGTCATAATACAGTTCAGTATCTTCAATTATTGACAGGTGGAACAGGAAAAGATACAGGAAGAAATTTTATGAAAAATATGATTTTTTTTAAATGAATATTTTTCCATGACCCAACAATAGTCATGACTCTGATATTGCTACAGTGCTGTTTTCAGTAAAAAAAAAACTAAAAACGAATGTCATTTGTGTATATTTATTTAGATTCAAATTCCATTTATTTGCCACACATATAAAAAAACATAATGCGTACAAATGAAAAGTCTTACATATAAATAGTAACTAAAAACATAATACTGTATCTATGATCACAAATATGTGGCGAGGATTCTAAGCTCTGTATTATTGATTTGGAAATTTGTTTTTTATTATCTCAATTAATTTATTACCTCAAAAGTCATTCATCCCCTAGTTTGCCACCTTTAAACCGACTTAAAAAGAGGAGGAGGTTCTCAATTCGTCATCAATTTCTTTGTATTTATGTTACGCTATCATTTGTGAACAGATTTTGATGAATCTTTTTGTTGGGAAAAGAGTACCTCAGTATGGGTCCCATTTAAATTTGAAGAAAATTTTCGCAAACTAGGGGATGAACCCGGTTTCCCGTACTGTCCGGTGACCGGTTTCAATAAAACTTGGCAAATAGATGTATTCTACGAACTTCTGAGATCGGTGTTTTAGAACTCTGTACTGATTTTTTATTATTGAGATCCATTATATCCAGATACGTCGTACTATCATATTTTGATATTTAATTTTACGGATTAAAGGGTTAAATAGGCGCTAAATTATAGCTCAACAAATATATTTCATACGGCAATGGCAAAGAGTCTAATACAAAAAGATAGCCCTAAAAAAAAATTTACTGTCCATCGTAATGGAATACTGGATCCAAAATGAATTATATAGTAGCATTTGCCACGTACCTTTTTCCAGATTACCATCTTCATATATTTACCCTTTGCCACTGTTATACTGTAATAGCCTTGTGAATTTATTTTTATTTATTTCCCCACTAAATTCTGCTTTTCCTCTTATTCGTTTACGTAATGCTATTTTTATTAGAGCTGCCAATAAGCCGAATTATGTTTTTAAATTTCAAATTAAAAGCAATGAAATATAGTTAATAAATCTTTATTAACATTTTATATCAATTAGTGTACTGAAAAAAATAATTGTAATCAAATACGCTTATTATGATTTATTAATTGAATTAATCACAACATGAATAAATTGCGGTGTCTACAGCGACGAATATACTTATACTTCTACATTATATCATATACAAAATTTACCTTGTTTATCCGGCTTTAGCCTGTAATCAGCAAATTACTGAGGCTGTTACCGTTTCTTCAATACAGCCGTTTATTTAAACTATTATTAAACTTAAAATAATAAATATATATTATGTATTGTTGTAGAGTTGGAGAACATTCTTTTATTTTTTTTATTTCTAGTTATTTTGCTTGACAGGCTTGAAACATTTACATAAACAGCTTAAGCAACATCATGTTTATATTTATCACTTTCTTTTTCAGCGCAAGTTAAAAATACTGAAAAGAAATGTAATTGAAATAAATAATTTGTTTCCATCTGAGTCTATGAATCACAATGATTGCAGTTACAACTTTAATAATTGCAAGCACAATTTCAAATAATGAATTTAATCATGTTACTAGCTCTTAGGCTTTTGATCGCGATTGCTACACATCGAATTTCAATTGCGTATATTTGTATAAAAATATAAAAGATATATTTGTATAGAAAAATAAAAGATCAGAAACGTTTGTTTATTTGCAAAAAAAAAATAAACTCCATTAAAAAAAATTATGTTGTGATTGATTCCATTAAGAAGTATGATTGATTCAATTAAGCTCCACTGGAAATGGTGATTTTTCATTGTAATCTCGCCCATCGTTGTACACATCTTCCAGTTTAGTTTACAGTCATTTGTTAAATCTTACTAATACAGTGTACTGTTTCAGTAGTGGTGAACTACCAATGTCCACGGAATAAAGCGTGTGTGGTGGATCGCGTGAACCGCAACCGGTGCCAGTACTGCCGGCTGCAGAAATGCCTCAAACTTGGAATGAGTCGCGATGGTGAGTGTTGAACCTTATGTTTATTTTAATTATTAATACAAAGATCGAACACTTGAAATTCCTTCGATCTGGCCGGATTCGAACCAACGTCTTCTAGCATAGCGTGCCAAACACTACACCAACTAAGTCACGTAACGAACCAAGAATTTTCCTATGTGCGTCGTATCTTTGCATTTGGTTTTTCAACGACTTTTTAGCTGTGGCGCCACCTATGAGAAATCTATGACATTTCGTCACCCAGTTAGATACCTTTACAGCTACCAGCCCCGGCTGTAGATGTCGCTATTCACTGTATTTTAATTTTTTATTGAATTGATATTCAATTATTTTTATGTAAATTATTACTCCACTAGTTTGTTTTAATTATTAATACAAAGATCGAACACGTAGAAAAAATTCTTATTTTTATTTATTCATTTGATTTATTTATTTAGGACAACTTACAAAACATACACATATAATTGGTCAAAACAGTAAATATAGTGGCTCGAGTTTTTGTCTTGTTTCATTTACAAGTTACCACGGCATGCGTTTAAACGTAGGAGTATTAAAAAAAACTAAAAGTAGTTGATTACTTACAAATTAACTGCTTAAGCTTAAAGTTACATGTGTTTATTGGTTACTCTACGTGTCAACTAGTTAGGTACAATTTTGTTAATATTTTGTTATTACCACTACAACTTACAACTTTAATTATTACAAAAGGACATGGATGCACTTATATGAAATACGTATTTTAAATATAGTAAATTATTATAAATAAATGTATGTTCACGTGAGTGGCGACTCAGGTAGCATAAAGTTATAATTTTTAGTATTTATACCAGTGATTCCCAAACTTATTTCGGTCATGGACCCCTTACTATATCAAAAATTTATTCGTAAACCCCCAAGTAAATTCACTTTTAATGGACCCCTTAATATAGCAAAAATTTATTCGTGAACCCCCAAGTAAATTCACTTTTACGAAATAATAAAACTACTGAAAAATATTTCTTTTTATCGCAATATTTTTTCTCTACAAAATTTGATTGCAAATTGTCGTGACAGAATCTGGTCTTATTTACTAAAGTGACAAAATTTATAAGAGACTAGGAACTAAACTAGATCAAAAGATCTGTGTGTTAGGCTTGCAAATCGTACCGATGGCATACAATGTAGTGCCTGCCATGGTGGTGAAAGATATGTTACGTTATGCGGGGAGGCTCTTATCGTGCACTCCAAACACTGAAGCATGGGAAACATCTCTTTTCTATTTCAAAAACATGAAAACTTTCGATCTTGTACGCGGACCGCCGGCAATTCTTCGCAGCAGAGAGAGAGAGAGAGAGAGAGAGTTGTAGTAGCAGTAGAGCTCCATATGCAAGAGTTCGTACAAGGAAGTACTGCCACCATTACTACATTCCAGTTCGGAAGGGTTAAGGTGCTGGTGAAATTACAGGCACATGTGACTTGTCAACTTATGTCTCAAGGTTTTTGCTGGGCTTGGGCTTGAACTTTGCGATTTAAAGCTCTGAGTGACACTGTAACTGTTATGGATAGGCGTATCGCTTACCACCAAGTGCACGACTTGTAAAAAAAAGATCACCTCATAGACCATTTTGGAAAACTTGGATCTATATGAATAAGGCTGTAGTCTCACGAGCTGGTTAACAAGCGGTGATCGCTTTTCAATTAACTGTAGTGAAGTTCGTATTAAACGTGGGTGTGCCATATAAAGACAGTACATATCGATTGAAAACGTTAAAGTGTCACTAGCACTAGATTGTAAGAAAACTTATTGAGATAGGTTTATAATATTAGTCATAAAAGAAAATCTAGACAAACAAGTTGGTCTAAGAAAGCTATTTACTTGATTTTTGCTATCGGCAACTTAGTTACACACTCACCTATAGCTAAAGGTATAACTCGACAGCTTTAAAATTACACTGGGTGACGTGATGAAAGATTACTGAGTTTGAGTATTGTTATTTTAATTTAAATTAATAATAATATATTTGTTTTGATTAAACACATCCAAAACTGAAATGAATGAACACAACATTAAACATAAACTAACAGTATTTTTTTAAATAACTCCAAGGGCAATAAAAAAAATCAAATTAAGAACGAAACAAAATATTTCCGTGTGTTGGGCCTCAAAAATTTGTCTCTGATATTTTTCTTTATTGTTATTTTACTTGCATTTTAAATAGCAAGAATTTAGTTAATATTACAAATGAGTCACGTTAGCGTAATTATTAATATTATTTTTGTTTGTATTTTTTTATTGTTTTTGTTTTTTTTATTTATTTCGTTTGTAACTTTTAATTTATTTACCGAGATGGTGAATGCCGGTGTACAGCTCGAACAAAAATGGTTTTTGTTTCTTAATAAATAAATAAATAATCCAAAATAAAAAAAATGCTACAGACAACAGAAGTAGATAATGGGACACTAAAAGGGAAGATAAAACTGAATTTGAATTTGTAGACGTTACGATTAGATGCCATATGCACATGATGGTGTGAAGATTACGCTACACTATACTTATAAATTATTAACTGATTTCCGTTACAGCCGAAGGGGGTTGATTCCAATAATATGAACAACTTTTACTACCCCTTACGAAAAATAATGCATCTGTTGTTAGTGCGGGTACAATCACACGTGGTTTAGTTAATATCCTGTATGTCACTTCTAAATTCGACTTTATATACTACGTAATACCAGTACTTTACCTTTCCAAAAAGCATTAGCCTTTATTGCCACAACTGACTTGATTTAGCAATTGCAGGAAAGAGAGTGTTCATTATTTTCTAGATTCTTCCGCGAGAACAGGAACAGAAATATTCTATTTATTTGTATCAATTAGTGAAATGCCAAATTATCTATAAGTAAATGCAACAAATCTATCTTTTACCTGCATGCAGTAGCAGAAGAGGCCCTTGAGAAAGAGTTCGTCCAGGGAAGTACTACTACCTTACCTATTTCTGCTGTCAAGCATTAATTACCATCAGGCGCACGACTTTTTCACCCCGTTACATATTATTATAAAAAAAAGAATATATTCATGTATTGGTATATAAAGACCTCTCTAGTAAAATTATTTTCTCTTATGATTACGCATCATCGACCGTCGACAGTGTCTCTTCTGTAATATAGTTCCACTGCAGTCGAGCTGTTTACCTCTTTATGACACTTGGTGTGTGTTAGTCCTTACAACCGCAGAGCACACCACTGTTGCAATGCAGTTTCGTAAAAAATAAGCCGTCTTTAAATCCGGCTGTATACGTCCTATATGCCACTGACGCATCTCTACCTATATCGGTCATGTGACTAGACGTGGTTTTAATAGTTTAGTATATAATTTAGATGCAGTAGAGTTCATCGTGAAAGAGTTACTTTCTGTACTTAGAGTACTGCCACTCTACCTATTTCTGCCGTCAAGTAGTAATGTCAGCATTACTGTGTTCCGGTTTTGAAGAGTAAACAAAGGTGCTGGTGAAATTACAAGCACATGGGGCTTGCCAACTTATGTCTCTGAGTCACGGGCGCAGTGGCAGTGCCTCTCAGATGTTTACGATTTAAAGCACTGAGTGGCACTGCAACTGTTATGGACAGGCGTGTATCTTACCATCAGCTTACCACTTGATAATTCTATAAAAAAAAATGAATTGAGTGATACGCTACCCTGGTCACGCTGCATGTAGTGGTGATGATAACCTGAAGCATCTAATGGAGACTGCGAAGATCGAAAGAAAGAGACCTAGAGGCAGGAACTTTAGACGATGGTCAGATCTGATCTCCGAATAGCTGGAGTCTACCTACCGATTGAGACAGATCATTGGCATGATGAAATAAATTACTCATCTTTTAGTAGACTCGGACATATTTCCATTGTTTCCCAGTCTATAATAAATAGGTAAGTAAAAATTTTGTGATCTCGCCATTCTGTGGCCGACCAACGTCGACGTATCTGAACTCGTCATTTTACGCGGTCTAAACAAAGTAGTCGCGTTACAAGGAAGCAGAGTAAGTTGAACGGCCGCTTATCACACCGATAAGAACATTAGTATGCGGTAGAAACACATTCGTCATTACAACCTGTATGGGAATGCTCGTAAATATTTATTGTTTGCAAATATCTTATTTAAAATTCTGAGAATTTATCTGTTCAAGGGGGACCCTTATGCATTTTATTATGTCATCAACAAAACATTATAAATCCCACATAGGCTAGCCACGTTTTTCCAATGCGGGTTGGTGACTTCACACTTTTCCTTTACCGTTAACGAGTTAAATATTCACAAATGTGCGCAATAAGATATGTATGCCGCCCTACTACGCTAAAAGGTGCTATCTCTGAGATACACCCTTTTTCATACCATTCAATAGCTATAACAATTTCGCATCTAATGGTATAATAGAAATAGCGCTAACTAACTTAAAACTTTTAAAAAACCACTACGAAGTATTTTTATATCTCAATTTTTAAAACCTTTCTTTATAATCAAAACAACGGTAACTCACAAAATTGGTATAATGGTAGTTAATTTAGGTTTGTTAATAAATCTATTAGTTAAAAATACGTACAAATAAATGTTAACATCTTCAAAAATATTTGTTTTTTAAAAGTCGATTTTCTCAAAACTTACTCCGTAAGTGAGAATCTTCATAGATCTCTTATAAATTTCAAATTTCAAAAACTCATAGATTCGAACCCAGGGCTTCTGATTGAGAGGCGATAGGTGAAACTATTAGGCTACCAAGACTTTTTAGTACTTGGGGCGAAGCAGAGAAGTTTGAAAACGTACTCAGCGCACGGGCACACGCCTCAAACTACGAACGGAGTACAGCCACTATGCAAGCAAAGAAAAAAAAAACAGTATAAATACACGCATACATAAAAAGTGCCTGTGCAACTGCATAATGCATGTCGCATGTAGAGACGCGTCGAGCCGACGACCGGTGCTGTTATGCAATCGACACGTAATGTAGGGATGGGATGAGGTATCGATATATTAATATTTAAATATTCAAATTAGTCATCATATATAAACCTCTAGTTATCAAATCAAACATTCGTTATAAGTGATGACTTAGTTTTTATTGATAATCTTTTCACATTTTTCATTTAATGATATGTTAAAGAAGTGATTTTTTTTTCAAACAGTAAACTTAACCATTACGTAAATTATTTTTGACTTATTATGTTAATTTACCTGTGTCTTGAGTTCGTTTGGGGTTTAATTATATAATAGTTAGCCTATGTGTATAGTCCCACTACCGGTCACAGTTTCCCATGTGGGCGCAAAACCCATTGGGATCTTTTCCTTCACTGACAAGCTCACGGTAAACTTAAAATTAAATTTCGCACATGAATTTCGAAACCTCAGAGGCGCAGGCCCGTATTTGAACCCACACCCTCTGCTTGAAAGGCGGTAGGTTAAGTAACAGGCTAATTCATCATTAAGGTTAATTATTATAACAACAATTAATCATAAAGGATTTTACGGTCATTCTCGGACTACTTAATTTCCTTCGAGTATTGTATCGTGAAATATTATTTAATAATTACACGATAATATGTATATAATATACGAAATCAGGTAGTGAATACTAGTCCGAGAATGACCGTTTATAGTCAGGAAACTTATACTTTATAGAGGAAGGTTCAATGTCAATTACCTGCGATAAAGTCAAATTTGGGTTAAAGAAATCTCTTCGTTGTCAGTATAAAAGCCCTCCCAGAATCATTAAACACAACTATTCTCCGTTGAAATTTGTGTTTATTTGCATTATAATATACACACATGTAATATATAGTTAAATAAAAACGCAGCATCCCATTTTTTTGACAGTAGAAGAGAAGCTTTACAAAAAGTCGATTCGGGAGGTCCCGCCTCGGTTTTGTATGTTCATATTTAATTACAATTATTTTTAAAGACTATACGATTGAGTAACTATAGTCTAACCTTGTCTTATGTTGTCGCTTTAATATGAGTTAAAGTGTTAAATCAGTTTTACCTGCCTAAATTTACGAGGTTACGAGGTTTTCTCTATCGTCACGGAGCGGGAATTCGCTAGACCAGCGACATTGCGAAAAATGGCGATGCCAGACGAAGAGTTAAGAGAAGTGTCTTCAAATTTGAAATAACTTCTTTGTTCTTAAACATATATCGATAGTGTTTAGTTTACTTGACAGATAGATCCTCAAGAAAGATTATGCTGTATTAGGTATGTTTCATAAAAAAGCTATTGTATTATTACTAAAAAACCCTAAACTAGAATTTCTCTAAATCTCCAGTAATGAACACCAAAAACCCACTAATTAACCTATAATCGACGTTTACAAATAATGAACACTCCGTAACTGACACTTATTGATAAGAAAACTTTTACTATGGTAGAAAATTTTGTCCTAAATCTTATTAGAAATTAATTTAAAAAAAGATCGAACAGCGGTGCTTGTCGGTTACCTTACCTTACCTTATACGTTTTTAGTGCTGAAAAAAATATATATGTCAAAGGCCAAAGACCTGATTCAATTCTGTGTCAAACGCTGTTGCCAAAACACGTTTTAAAATACCCATTCAATTAATAAAAGTCATGTTGATGTGGTCATTTGGAATAAATGTATGATAATAAAGTATCTAAATGACATATTAACGTATTTTGGACATTTAGAAATGTCTACTGATTTCCAGGAATTTCTTTTCTACACCGAATGGAAAGATTAGACAGGTGTTTATTGTTACGAGAATGGATTAAAAGAGATTTAATTGAGTTGTTTTTCATGAGATCTTATTTATGGTATTCAAATGGGGGAACCAATCTATAAAATCTATTTAACAGGTTTTGTAGCAATACAGCTCCTTGTGAAACAGGTCGTCCTGGGAAGTAATGCCACCTTACCAATTTCTGCCGCAATTACTGTGTTCTGATTTAGAAGGGTAACGGTGCTGTTGAAATTACAGGCATATAGGACTTGTCAACTTATGTGTCGTCAGGGTGGCGAAAGCAGTGGCAGTGCCACAGAACTGCATTTGCAAGGATAGGTGTGTCATCCTGTCACGATGAAGTTGAATAATATGACTGAATCAATTGAGTTCCACCCTCAACATTATTTCTTCAGTTATTTAGACAGTCCGCAACGTTCATCTTTATGCCGTTGATATACCACCTATTCGCACTTAGTGTTTTATATATATTAGAATATACTACCGCCATCTATGTTTCTTGAAAAGTATAATTTAGTGCTTTTTATGATATCAAGTGAGGGGCGAACAAGTCGTGTACCTGGTGGTATGCGACACGCCTACCCATAACAGTTGCAGTACTACTCAGAGCTTTAAAGCGTGTGTCTGATAATTAATATGAATAAAAATATTAAAACCTTTTAGTTTACCTAGTTAATAGTTCGCTGGTTTTCAGGCTTCACCAGGAAAAGAATATTATGATATCACAGAGCGAGATATAGCTACCCATTTTCGGAGACCACGACATTTCTATATCGATAGATTTAGCGACAGTTGTCCCATCACTAGCAAATTGTGCAACGTGTAGAAGCGTAACGTTGGTAATAACGTAACTCACGTGAATTACGTTTGCGTTTTATGTAAGAACATTCCTGAAATTCATACTGACCTACTTACAGTTTATTAGTTACTGCACGCGGGTTCACTCGACTGAAAACTTTAAGGCTGTTACTACAAAACTGTGTCTTAGTGGCAGTAGAGCTTCTTGTGACAGCGTTCATCCAGGGAAGCTGTCACTTGTTTCTACCGTCAAGCAATAATGTAAATAAATATTACTGCGTTCCGGTTTTGACGGGTAAGGGGTGCTTGTGACATTTCTAGCAAATGGAACTTGTCGACTTGAAACTAAATATTGTTGTAAAAACAATACTGAACGAAAGTAATAAATATATGTATATTCTCTTTTATAAATGAATAAGTAAATAATTTATGAATAAATAAAAACAATCACATTATTATTCCTAATAAGATCCATTTAGTTTCTTTTTTCAAATCGTGTTTTCCCTATTCCAAAATTTTGAGTGACGGGCGCAGTGGCAGTGTTACTTAGACCTTTGCGAATTAAAGCTTTGAGTGGCACTGCAACTATTATTTGTGGGCGTGTCGCTTACCAACAGGTGCACGGCATGTCCCGTTGCTTAGTATCATAAAAAATAAGAAATATCCAACAGTTATTTACGTCAGTATGACTTAAGTTTAACGGTGAAAGAAAGCAGATGCCATCTTACCTATTTCTGCCGTCAAGTGTTTGGCGGTACGTTCAAAAAGGCAATGTAGTACATCTACTTAAACATGGTAGCAGTTAAAAAAATCTAGTTCATGATAGCCTCAGTCACAGGCCGAGTTTACCACAGTAGCTACTTTTCGAGTTCTAACGTTGAATATTTCTAATAACACATAAAATTGTAAACAACAAATTCTTTGTCCTTTTACTGTAAAGTTACCATTTGAACGAAATCGTTCATTTCGTTCATCGACCTTTGTTATTGTTCGAGACTGTAATTTATAAAACTTGACAGCTTTTTAATAAACTCCCTTTGTATGCCTTTGAGATGACTTATGGGTATTTTAAAGACCGACTAGTTAGATTTAAACTTTGTCACGTTACGAGTATATAAAAATTATAAATCTTCCACATTTGAAATTTGATGTTAATTTAGTTAGTTAGTAATATTAATGTGACACAACCATATACAAGGGTCCCAATTCTGCTGTTTCACATTATAGATAGATAGAATGATGATGAAGCGTAAAAGAAAAAATATAACAAGATTGTCATAGCACTGAAACGGCGCTGTCTCAGCATATGCCAAAGTTTCCTAAGGCGCTGGTTTTCAGTCAGGACCAACGAGAGGGATTAAGTTATTTAAAAAGCAAACATATAACAACTATGCGTAAAGTTGTACATTGAGAACAATAGTATACATAGTAAAGTGTAAATAGTGCATTTAAAATAACCTATTCGATGTGTAAGCGGAAGAGCGAGTGTGAATATAATTACACCTGTACGAGTAAATTGTGACTGTAAGAAGGTTTTAATGTTGTATAATGTATTTAGTATATAATATACTTAGAATAATAACGCATAGAATGATAGTTTCATATCAAACGAACTGTCACAAGTGAGGCAAAAATCATGTAGGCTAGTTTAAGTAGTAAGTTAATTTTCGGTTTTAGTGAACATTTATATAAAAATACAAGTTGAAACGCGTTACTACCTTGTGGAATGTGATGTTAGTATCTATTTTATGTTTGTCTGACGTATTTTTACACTTATTTACCGCACATTTCGTCATTTTTAGCTAAATTCTTGATCTGTTCGCGGTGCAAGTTGACCTTGAGCACTGAAGGCCCGCCCGCTCGTGTAGGCTCTTTTGGCGCGCTTCACTTAGCGTGTGCGGGCTAGGTTTCTATGCGTTATTATTCTAAGATAATATAATTATACACATAATGTGAATACATCAAAGCAACAACAAAATTCTATTCTAGACAGACTACGTAAAAGAATAAAAACACACTACATAGATTTTCGAAGTGAGAGTAGGCGTTGCCGGTACAATGATTTGAATTTGGATTTGGATGTCTCGTTGCGTATAGGTGGAATATTATTCCAGCACTTTGAGGTCGAGTATTTGAAACTACCACGAAAAGCTGCAGTTCTACGTTGTGGTAACATAAGTACACATGATCGGACAGATCGCTCTCTGTAGCGTACATTAACACTAGATGACCACATCATCTCAGTTGTATGCGATAGTGTCAATGGCAGGGTTGCGTACGTTTGGTATTCTGGTAAAACTTAAGACTAATGGCTAGTATTAGGTTGCAATCATGATCAGGTCGTAATTTGCACATTACATTGTACATTGTATCATACTCGAAGAAATGGTAAATGAAATGTATCACTTATAGAATCTGTTACACCTTATATAAGTTCAATTAATTATTTGTTGCTATTGTTGAGATTTTTTTTTAAGTATGTTAGCCGTTAAACGGCTTTGGCATAATGCCATACAGCCTATTCTTAATTTTCTTTTCTTCATTTTGGTTTCACTTTGTACGTAGAGGAAGTTTTTTTTATTTTCCCTCTACAACTTTGTAAACAGTTTGAATTGCAGATGACAAATTTACTTTTATATCGGTGTTGCTATGCTGATTGTTATTTCTTAATGTCATAGACTGTATTGCAACAATATCCTTTGCTTGTAGTCTGTCATCTGTTGTTATGTTTTAGTATTGTTGGTAGTGATGAAGAGACTCAGTCTTTTAAGGCGTTTTATAACGACTTGACTCCATTTTACAGGACTCGACTCTAAAATTAAGACTGGGGGTTCGAGTTTTTATTAATAAGTCTCAGTCGTTATACTGAAAGACTCAAAAGACTTAAACGACTTAAACCACTTGAACGTCTTGAAAGACTTAAACGACTCGAGTTGTTTGCAAAGGACTATATACCTATTTTATGTCTTATTAAACCCGAAGTTTATAAATAAAAATGATATTAGTAGTATGTACTAAATCGTAAAATAAATACCTTGTAGATAGAAATGAAATCACGCCTTATGACTAACGACTCCCGAGGCTATGAGGCGCTAGTCGTTTTAATCGTTTTAGTCCTTTTAGTCGTTTTAGTCCTTCGACTCGAATTAGTCTTCAGTTTTAGTCTTATAACTCAAAACTTGAGGGTTAAAAGACTGGACTAGTCGTGAGGCGTTAAAAATTAGTCGAGGTCTTTTAAAAGGCCTTAAAAGACTGAGTCTCTTTCATCACTAGTTGTTGGTCATAGCCAATACCGCCAAAACTATTCCTCACGTGGACCTTGGCGGTTTTGGCGGGAAGAAACGTCATAAAAAAGCGCGGAATCTTTTTTGTATCCTCTAATTTCACCATTGTACGCGAAATAAACCATCGCAAGCATTGACTTACAATTAAAAGTCAATGATCGCAAGCAAATTTCGTTTTATTCTACATTGGCCACCGAGCTACTATTCAACTGCCATTGTAATTTTTCGATGGCACGTCTTTGAAGACTAAATTGCTGACTAAACTAGATAAAAATTAAGACATGCATAGTAATTTCCTTGGTAGGTTTAGTATGGCAACAGAATGAATGAATGCCATCACTGCTTTTCAATCGACGCTCTATTCAGACAACTGCCACTACTACTAGATTTTAACAGAATAACAAATAAGTTTTTTTTATAATACCAAGTGACAGGACGCCGCACGACTTGTACGTGCGCCTGATGGTAAGCTACACGCCTGTCCATAACAGTTACAATAACACTCAGAGAGAGCGAGACTTGAGGAGCACTATCACTACGCCCGTCACCCTGAGACACAAGTTGACAAGTCTCATTTGTCTGTAATTTCACCATAACGCGTGTCATGGCTTACTGGGTTGCAATAGCTTACAATATGGTACTAGCAGAAAACCAGCTCTGTTTGACTTTTCACGGTCTACAGTACTTATGCTGAGTCATGGCCATTTCAGCACAAACTTCAGCCATACGTAAAATGTTGTTAATTCTCATAGTATTTCGACCCCTCCTACGTAAAGTATCGTATGTCAAAATTCACAAGTTTACAGGGGAGCGTTTTTAAGTTTTGAATTCACTGAAGTGTTCATAACACGTGACTTTAGCATTTCATAGTTTTATTCGGCAAAGCTCGTTACTCATAGAGTATTATAAAATCCCAGATATCGGTTAGATGAACAACCACAATTTATTTTATAATTTTATACTGTCACCCGACCCGCCCATTCTCACTTTAGTTTACCCGCTTGTTGACGCATACGCGTTGGTCCGGAGTTATCGCGTAACGTACATACAAAAAAAACAGTTGAAGTCGTTTATAAAAACACGGAGGTTCACAGCCCTAGGAAAACGTGTTAAGTCCCCAATCCACATGGAGGACTGTGTCCAGCAGTGGGATGTATTTTGAAAGCTGTATATTATACATATACAGTGTATAACATCGTAAATATTATTTACGACAAAGATGTCAGATGAGAGACGTACAAAATTTATGACAGCAACAGGTAAATTAATGATCATTCAAGTTGCGGTCCTTTCTGAGCATCGAACTCTCCACTTCGATATTACAAGACTCGTTATCACTGACATAATCTTTTTCCTGAACGAGTGCGGGTAAATTGCATATTCATTAAAATTATCCAGCTACGGTAAGTAACTTACGTATAACAACGTCACAATACGTAATGTGTATAACTACGTATATACCTCTACAAATGTATACATACGTACGGTCGTATATATACGTACGGTCGTCGGCCTAGTAGGATGTGTGCCAATACCCTGCGTGACCGTCACACATACGCAAGTTTCACACACCAACGTACTCCAAACAGTACGCAAATGTGTGAGTTAACGCGTACATTCTCATTAAATTGCAGCGCACACAGTGTTATTGTATCCATGTGTGTGAATTTGTTGGGTGATTCTTTTGTGCGTAAAAATGTAGTTTTGTACTTGGGTTATTTTCAGGTTAGTTTTCTGTTATAATTTTGGTGGCAAATTTTGTTATCCCACCTTATCATTTATAACTCACTAAGCGACATTTTTGCGAAATTGAGTTATTAACAGATCTGGGATCAATGAAATGTGATCTGCAGCCCCCGTATAATCAGTTTTTTTTAATTTTATTTAGTTTTTGTTTTATTACAAATTGACCGTAATGGAGATTTTTCAAATAAAGAAAACACTTCATTTGCAGTTTACGTCTCACTGGTAGGCACGGGTCTCTAAGCAGATGCAGTTTAAGTCTGTATAAGTAGTGGTTTGTTCAATTACTTGCTTTGCGAGCAAACTTGTTGCAAAAGGTTAACAAAGAAACTTTGTAAAACTGTTTTTCCGCTTAAATCAAATTGAAAATATATTGTTTATTATATATTTTCTTTTTCTCTCACTCTTTCTCTATGTATGTTTTTAATGCTCGTTCAGCCAATGATGGTCTCCAAAAATTCTTCTTCTCATCGTATCGATGACATACACTGTAATGATTGCCATCGTGGTTTGTCGCCACTTTGTAGTTTATCGGATTTGGACTAGACTGTAATACCTACGTACCTGGTTCAAATATTCTCAATGTAGATATTGAGGGACGACAAAAGATTATTTAATTTATAGGTGTACATATAAGCGATTAGAAAGACACTGAACCATGATGAAAATGTTCATAACACTACATTGTGCTATGACGAGGAACCGTAGAGGTGCGCCTCGTATGTCGCGTACAAACCCCCATCACATCTCGATAGTGTACTGCGGCGGGACACCTTGAGAGGTGCCCCAAGTGGACTTCCAGCCTCCCCTTTAGTCCAACCTCTGCCCAACAGGTTTCAAGCTTCGATAGCTAGCAATCGCGGTACAAGCGTACATGCCAGCTACTACCGACCCGATTGATGCCAACGATAGGCACCCACAGTCATAAGCGTCAATGACGCTAGTCTACTGCGGGTCGAGTTAGCACGTGGCAAATAGTCATGTTTCGTAACAATATTAAACTCGACAATTAACTTAGTTGTGTGTCTTTCCACCGTGTCTATGCGTGTCGTAATGTTAAACAGTACATAGAGGAACTTACCAGTTGTTTGTCTCTTAGGGTACATTCACTTACACAGCCATATCTTTCGTTTCAACCAAACTGAAGCGCATTCGGTTCCCGCCATTGCCGTTGACGTTACTGCCGTCTCAATAGTGTCAAAATAACAAGTTAGCAAAGGCAAAGCAGTGTTACCACAATACAAAAAATGGTTGATTATCGCGTGATTCGCGATAGGTATTAAATTATATATACAGTAATACCACGTTTTGCGCGACCCCGCATTGTACGATTTCGTTCTAACACTATTTTCAAAATTCGCGCTAAATTACCTCGCTTTACGCGGATGCATTCATTGATTCAGCCAATTTGAACTCGTAGTTTCTCAGTTACTAATAGTGCATTATCACAGGTAGTTCTTTCTTGGTAGGTCCTTTAATTTGTAATCCTATTGGTACTGTCTGTTAGCGAGGGAATTGTAAAAGATAATTTTTACGAACAACGACGCCACCGGCTAACAAGAAAAGCGTAAAAGCTTGAGTTTGGAGACGAAGATAAAGTTAAAGTTTTAGAAAAGATGGGTAGCAGTTCGTTTCAATATTTAACTGGTTATTCGATAATACCCCGTTCTATTCCTGGTAGCAGTCGTTAGGTCAAGCTAGAGATCCTAGGGCGACTAAAAAACTATAGCACCAGGAGGGCCACACAAAAACGAACAACCCCGTTTTACGCCAATTTCGCTTAACGCGATTTTATCCGGAATGCATCACTCGCGTAAAACGGAGTATTGCTGTATACGTACATATATGTATATATTGGTCAAGCTTGTTCTTCACATACCCATAAAATTAGAATTTCTTTTTCTGAAAAAAATTGCTTTAAATCTCTCTCCCGTAATATATTCCAAATGCACATTAGACACTTTACCTTTTCAGGGTCGATATATTTTACGTTTTCTTTGTAAAGTAATCTCCGATAGTTATACTAAACCTACAGTATTTTGTGATGCGTTTTTACAACCTTAAAGAGACCTTGTGACAGACTACCGCTCTACTGACCAAGCAGAGTCTACAAAGCAAATAAAGACTCCACTGTTAAGCAAAAAGTCGATCAAAAATGTCACTATAAATTATATAGATATTCATCTTCTAAATTCATCCCTTGTTCTTTTACTACGACACCCTAGCGAAGATAGTATGTAGCCTATTTGTAACATTAAACCATACTGAATTACTTATTCACTACGGCAAATAATAGAAATCTTTTACGCTCGCACACTACTGTACACGATTCACCTATGTACGTGGTTTGTGTGAGTGTGAATTGTGTAACTTTGTCAGCAGGTTTAATTAACTAGTGGACACTGGGCTTAGGGTATGTTACCATTAATATGACCTGTTGCGATTTCATGGCGTCCCTTATAAGGAAAATATTTATTTTACGTCATAACAAATAATATGGAATTGGTACTATATGTCTAAGGGTTTTTAGCGATAATTATTGAAGAGTGAGGGTGGTGGTGAAATTACAGGCAGCGTGGGGCTTGTCAACTTATGTCTCAAGGTTATAGGCACAGTGGCAATGTCCCTTAGATCTTTTCCATTTAAAGCTCTGAGTGACACTGCAACTGTTAGGGCATGCATGGGGACAAAAAGAACAAGTGTTTTTGTCCCCAGTCGACATTGCATAAACAAGAATGACAGTGTCCAGCAGTATGATGAATTTCAAAAGCTCTATAAGATCGTATATCTTACTTACGACAAAGTGTCGGATGAGAGACGTACAAAGTTTATGACAGCAACAGGTAAATTAATGATCATTCAACTTGCGGTCCTTTCTGTCTGAGCATTAAACTCTCCACTTCGATATTACAAGGCTCGTCATCACTGACATAATCTTTTCCTGAATGAGTGCGGGTAACTTGCATAAAAAAAACAAGGAATATGGAATTGTGACTATATTATCTTTGAGTATTTTTAGCAATAATTAGCAGAACTCCAATGCACATGTTTCTTCAAGGAAAGTCCAGCAATGCTCCCTTTTCCCTAAAGCAGCAATGATAAAGAACTAATTTATTATCCTATCTTTCTTTCCAGCCGTGAAATTCGGCCGTATGTCCAAGAAACAACGCGAGAAGGTCGAAGATGAAGTGCGATACCACCGCGCCCAGATCGCGCGGGCTACCGCGGATTCAGCCCCGGACTCTGTGTACGATACTCAACAGCAAACGCCGAGTTCCAGTGATCAATTCCATCCACATTACAACGGGTAAGAATTTTTATAAGATGTTAACAAAACAGCTTATTCAAGACAATAGAGAACAGCAAGGGAATGTTTGGTCATCTGATGCGATGCCTTCAAGAAAGATTTGATACTCACAATAAGGTTTTTCCTACAAACGATTCGGGTAGAGTCGACATTGGAGGGCAATCGACACGGTCCTCAAAAAAGAAGGCACAATGCTTTGCTAACACATTTGTCTCACTCTAGTGTAGCATTCTCATACATGCCAGTTAACATCTCTAAACCGACAGAGATCTCCGTCAAAGTAGGACAATCCACCGCATCAAAAGCATTAAGGTGTTTTACCGTTTTCCCGCAATCTATTACTGTTAAACAAGACTCCATTCGTGTCTTGAGACTTTGTCATTACAGCTAACGGGAACCATTAAACGTCTCGTCTTGAGTAACGGTACGACGCGTAGCGTCGTCTAGTGTCGAGTAGTAATTCTAACAGATTCTTAGAACTGTTCATAGATGGCGTTGTAATTACTTTTTAATGGATTGCAATTTTTCACTTACAAGTTTTATAGTTTTTTCTTTAGGAACTTTGCCGTTGAATTTGTCTTGTATTAAACATTAATCTAATAAGTATCAAACCAAGGAAACTTATAGGAGGTCCTATTAATGTTTAGTCCGATAATAAACATTATCAATTCTTGTCATATCTATTTGTATTATGACAAATCGATATCTTCATTGAATTATGAAAAGATCAACGAATATTTTCTAAGGGATTATTGATTGGATGCAATATAAAATGTTATGGTAACCTCTATCTCAACAGTCTACAGCCTTGTGTCTGGGCTCATGATTCGTTTTGACGAGGACTTTCAAGAGTTTAAGTTATCTTTGATAATCTCGCGGTAATGACGTGATTCTTGACGCCGCTTTCTAGACTACGATCGTTTACTACATCCGTTGTATTAGCGTAGCGTTGATTTCCAACCTTAAATTTCGTCGCCATCTGTCAAATAATTTTAGCAGTACTTGACCAAATTTATAGATACATGATGGGAATGAAGCTTCGTACTTGACAACACTTAATTCGATTGATCCGTTCAGGTAATCATTTGTTATTTTTGTTAATTGTTCATCAATAATGTTCATTTTTTTCTGACGCTTCTTTTATCTTAACATTTTGCACTGAACTGCACCAAAGTTGCAATTATGAGAAAAATACTAAAATCGGCTAGAAAAGTTACAAAACTGCTAATGAAAGCAAAGTACAGGATCCATTGACTTACAAATAAATGGACGACGGGTCTAATACAAAAACCACGAAAAAAATGTCCCAAGTCAACCTATTTAAACGTAGTGACATGTCAAGGAATATGAAAAAGCTAAAACGTTGAATTTAAATTGTAATGTCATCGCAGTACTGTCTAATTTTGCTTGCTTCGCTGTCAGTCGAACAAACGAAGACTAGAGCGTGAATGACGCTCTGTATACGATTTTAACGCCCTATAAGTTCGGACACTTTTTAGCGCGGACCCGACGTCCATATAATTGTAAGACAATGACAGGACCCTACAATTTTGTATAATTTGCTATAGAATGTATTAAATGTTCTAAAAATATTAAAAATGCGAAAGGATAAAAAATGCGAATAAATCAGTATTTAGTAGCAGTAGAGCTCCTTGTGAAAGAGTCCGTCCAGGTTACTAGTAGTATTGCCACCTTACCTATTTCTGCCACCAAGCAGTAATATCAGCATTATTGTGTTTCGGTTTTGAAGGGTAAGTGGTTAAAGTTCAGTGGCACTGCAACTGTTATGGACAGGCGTGTAGCTTACCATCAGGCGCCCGACTTTTTCTTTTTTTTTATTTATTTGGCCAGTCAACAACCAATAAAATGTCAGAAAATATACATGCAAAAAAAAACTTAAAACTAAGTGCACAGTCCATTATAGACCGACAGTGCATGCACAATAAATTATTGCAGAGTAAAAAGAAACTTACAAAAAGTGTAAACATTAATTTAACTATAAAAATCACTTACAAGACTTGTTCGTCCCGTCACTTAATATTATTAAAAAAAAACTTGTTTGACAGCATTGACTTACAAATAAATGGACGACGGGTCTAATACAAAAACCACGAAAAAAATGTCCCAAGTCAACCTATTCGAAATTTAAATTGTTATGTCATCGCAGTATCGCGCTGTCAGTAGAACAAATGAAGACTAAAGCGGAGTGTCGCGCTCTGTATACGATTTTAGCGTCTTACAAGTGCGGACACTTTTTAGCGCGGACCCGACGTCCATATAATTGTAAGTCAATGTTTGACAGTAATTGTTTCGGACAGATGTCGGACATAGAACGAAAGTAGGCCCCCTGTTAGAATGAATATCTCAATTATTAATTGGCACTCTTTCATTTCTTTCAGCTACCCTGGCTACGGGTCGCCCCTTTCGTCGTACGGCTATACAAACGCTGGCCCCGCACTCAATTCCAACATGAGCATTCAGCCACAGGCGCAGCAACCGCAGCAATATGACGGATCAGCCGATCCCTTCGTTGACTCAACTACTGCGTACGAGCCGAAACAGACCGGAGGATTTTTGGACACTGATTTTATTGGGCATGGTAAGTGATATTTTGTCTGTCTTTCGTTTTCCGCATACTTTAAAATACTGAAAGAACTTGAATTACGATTATCACTAATTTTAGGTTTCTTACCACGGTAAGACTTCTTTTTACTTTCCCGATAATTCGGGACGGTTGCACGCTCCATGTCAACCCGTGACCGTTCCGAAATTTAGGGAAAAAGTCATACCGTGGTAAGAAACCTGAAATTAGTGATAATCATTTAGTGAGTAACCAAGAAAGTTTTAAAATCTACATAACTTGAATTATAGTTCAATAAAACATCTCAAAAATAAATACTTTCTCTTTAGGAAAAAAGGTCTAGTTACGACTCTCAGTAACAGATGTCGCTGGCGACTATTATACAAAATACTTCTTTCTTGACTGTTAGGGAGCGCTGTACACTTTGCCATATAAAATTATAAAGTAATTTACAACGTCTCCGACAACTATCTATATTTAACCGTTATTGTATTGTACAAACATCGGAAAAATATCTCAAAAAAGTCTACAAATTGTATAAGATAAGGGTTGTTTGTTACCACGTTCAAAACCAGACTCTACGCGTTTGAAATAAGGTGTTTAGTTTGTCTTCTGTACTAACCTAAAGCAAAACATCCTACACTAACAATTTTCCATCCCTAGAAGATCAACAAAAAGAAACAACAATCGTCCGACCGAGCGGATCAACATCAACAACCACGTCAACAACATCAACGACAACTCTGGGCACCATTGACATATCTCGCTCTCGTATAGACTTCGACAGATATAAGCAGGAACGTATACAATCGCCTGGCGTCATTAATATCAAACAAGAGATCAAACCGGAGACATCTATTGGCGTTGATAACTTAGTGGCCAGTTATGTTGACTCGACAACCTTTCTGCACAGTCCGTCAACAATTCAGCACAGCCCTATGGACATTCAGACGTCAGTCTTGGTCAGCGGGCAAAGTTCAGTTTCCTTGACCAGCGAGGAACTAAGTCCTGATGATCTGACCTCTAGCAGTGGTCACTCAAGGTTGTTAGATCCGTTGAATTTGAACATGAGTGGCATGGGCATGGTGAACCCCAACGCTATCTCTAATAGAAGACATCAAGGCAGCCATAGTTCCAATGAAGATTTGCCCTGTAAGTTGTTGAAGTTGTCACATTGTAGATTTTTATAAGTCGAAGTTTGTTGCCTTGTTTTTATTGGTTGCATTTGTTGTCCAATTGTTTATTTCGTTGACATTATTGTACAGCACAATTATTATTTTAATACGTCTCGGCAATCTTCGGCTGTCGTCGGATTTGTGTCAGTTGCTCTTTGCACTTAGTGCAAACTGGACGCATTCAATCAATTTGGAAGTCGCTACTAATCTTAATTTTACTTAACTGGCTTGAAAGGGAAATATACAAATATTGTTTTCAACTTTATTTATTTAGGAACTTTTATACGACGTATATATCAGATCCATCGTAACCTTAAAGCTTAAATATCTAATGTAAATTCAACAAAATAGTAAGTCTTTTTGCCTGTTTCGTATGGGGATTCCAGTTAACAAATTATGGCACCTACGGATGTTTGCTTAATCTGCAGTTCTGTCGTCAACACCGCCCTCTGTTGCTCGTACCGTTCAGATCTCAGTGACAAGAATATGCATCTTCTACTACTCCGCATATTTGGAGAATAATGGATATTAAATTCGGGTGCGTTAGGAAATACGAATATTATCGAGAGACGTTTAAAAAATAGTTGCACAGTATTTTTAGTTTTTCTAGAGTTGATTTCGATGTTTTAGCGTCGTATAGGTGTTTGTGTAACCCGATTGTTAACAACTTAGTGTCTTAAGTTATTTATTTTTGCTACAGCTGTCTTGTTTTGCTATTATTTTCTAGAATATTGATATAAAAATTTCTAGAATATATGTACACTTGCTATATCTTCTACCTAGTAGAGTAGTGATTGTTTTCTTGAAATAGACGTGCACTTTTTCTGTTATTAAAAATAAGCTAGGTGATTTTGTTCAAGATAAATTTTGTGGATAATTGTCATTTTTTATTTATTAGTAACATTACATAAACATAATACGTGATATGGAACAATTCACAAAAAAGTATAGGTCGAGTTTTTACTTACGAAAACAAATGAAATCCGAAAAATAGTTTCCATTTCCTATGAACGTAGTAGAGTTCCTCGTCCAGGGAAGTACTGCCACCTTACTCATGTCTGCCGCCAAGCAGTAATGTCAGCATTACTGTGTTCCGGTTTGAAGGGTAAGGGTGCTGGTGAAATTACAGGCACATGGGACTTGTCAACATGTCTCAGGGTGGCGGGCGCAGTGGTAGTGCCCCTCAGATTATTGCGATTTAAAGCTCTGAGAGGCACTAACTGTTTTGAGCAGGCGTGTAGCTTACCTCAGGCGCACGGCTTGTTCGTCCCGTCACTTGATGGTATAAAAAAAAGTGACAATCAAACCAACTTAAATTGAAACAATGATTTAGATGATAAAATCATTTATGCGTGGCTGTATGGATTAATTTTTTTTATAGAAAATCCGTGTCTAGACATTTCTGTGAGGAAATACTCGACGTCGTTTATCTGAAACAAATGAGCATATTGCAGTTAGTCATTCCAATCACAAGACCTCAGAGGACGAAATTCTAATAGTTACTACGAACCTATCGCGGACATAAGCCCTCCCAATGCGCGCCATTTCACCCGGTCGCAAATTGTCTGTCCATCTGGCCAGAGGGCGTCTCACATTACGTTTGCCGAGCCGTGGTCTTCACTCAAGAACTCGCTTCCCCGTTGCCGATTCTTCGACAGATATGGCCAGCCCACGGCCATTTCAGCTTGCTTATTCTACCAGCTATGTCAACGACTTTGGTTCTCTCTGGGATAACCTCATTCCTTGTCTATTCATATAGATCTCTGAGCGATTTTTAACTGTCCGACTACTATACATATGTATTATAGAAGGTTTGGGATAGGGTCAACGCTTTACGCGGTTCACCATGTTACACGATTTGTGTTTTTAACCTATCTGTATTGTGACAGCCACAAAAGGCACGTTTCATCACATCTTGCGCATACTTGCTGCTAAAATAAGGTTCTCCCAAACTTCATAAAAGTTTATCGGGAGAGTTTGGTTGCTACGCTTAATATTACAGTCTCATAAACATTACATTCAGTTATCGACATTACAGCTTTTCAATTACCTGCATTGTATCTAACAAATATTTTTTTATTTCATTTTTACAGTATTTTTAGTACCTTTAATGTTTTTTAAGTGTGACGGAAGACAGTTAAACAATGTTGGAATTAAATAGTCCTTAGTTCTTTTACCATATACTTTATTTGTTTTAAAAGTTTCATAGCTGCCCATCATTGCTTGTCTTGTTGGATAATTATAATTTTTTGGTACTTTATATTCATGACTTGAATATTCGTGCAATATTTGGCAAAACTTATTTTAAATAACACTCTCAAGTACACTCTCTCCGCACCTTCTTATCACCTAACAGCTTTAAGAACCGTATTTGGAGTGACCTAATTTTGTTAAGATGTGTCACGTCGGTAGTACCATACGTTCCCATACAGTGATTTATAATAGATTCAACAAGAGCATGATAGGGGGAGTACATAGAGTCGCACGAGGAGTACAATTTCTGTACTGTCGCAATCTAGTACAAAGGTTCCCGGGATTTTTAAGAACACACCTAGTTTCGACTTTTCTTTTTTCGGGACGCGAAAATGCAGTGATACTCAAACCGCAGTAGGGACATGCCGTTGTCCCCTCAATGAAGAAGCAACCTTACTAAGGCGTAATTATTAACCGTGTTTACTGTACTCTGTTCCCATCGAGTATGTAACCAGAAATAGAGACGAAATAAACGCCATCCGTCCCTGGCAACTCATCAGGCAGATGGACTTTATATCACTTTTAAATATCAACTTTCGTTTGTACTGAAATCACAAATTAGAAAACTGAAATAGTACAGCGCCGACAACTGACCTGTGTGTACGTCTCCGTATATTCCAAATATATTCTGTATTTATTGTAATAAAGATAATATCTCTAACAATGGGAGTCTGTTCCATTCGGTGGTGGTTCGGTGATGGTGGGTACAAAACAAACGGAATCACATTTCGTAGGTAATTAAATATTTAATGTCATTTTTCAATTTTCGTCCATTATAGCAAAGCTCAAGTTAAACTGGTCGAATTGAAATATTGACGACACCCGTCAATTGTTTCAAATTTGGGCTGGCCAATCGGATCAGAATCGCAGTTATCTCCGTAATGATTTGGCAGAATAGTTTTCAAACAAATTACATGACATTTAGTCTCTATTTCTGGTTATATACTCGATGTTTGTCCCCTACCACCAAAGCTCACACTGGTTCCAGCAGTCGTGTTATTAAATAACAACATACCATAACTCTATACGCTCCTTGTCTATTCTTTCTTAAAGATGGTAATTCTTCTGTTCCAATATCCCGCCTTACTATAATCACAGGCAAAGGGTATAAACAGAAGGGAATCCAGCATGCTGTAAAGAAAATTCGGTTTTTAGAATCATCATACACTTCTTAATCGAATCAATCACTCTTCTTAATTGAACCAATCACACTTCTTAATTGAATCAATCACAAGAGGCTTATTTGAGATGTTTTGAGAATATCAAGCACAAATTTTGAGTAGCAAAAGAGCTCCTTGTGAAAGCTGTGAGCGTTCTGATTTTGAAGGGGATCATATAGACATGTGATACGTCAAAAGTAATAAAAATAATAGGATATTTGTAAAAAATAACAATATCGTATAACTGTATTACTAATATCGCAAACAACAACTTTCGTTCCATGATTTTTCAGATTTATTAGATTTCACTTATTGCTGCTTATAGTTGCGCATGTGTAATAGCTCTTACACACTTAAAACGCTTGCACGTTTGAACTTGCAACCTTATTACCACGCAGATAAACTTTTGGTATATTTATTACGTTTTATAAAAGTCATGGAACAACAGTTGTTGTTTATGATGTTAGTAATATAGTCCTGCTGTTATTAGTATTTTTCAAACAACCCTGTACGTACGTGAAGTTTTAGATACGTGACATCTCTAGCCATGACTGGTAGCTGTAAAGGTATCTAATTGGGTGACGAAATATTTTCATGGATTTCTCATAGATCACCGCTAAAAAGTCGTTGAAAAACCAAATACAAAAGGTCCGGCAAACAAGCACATAGAAAAATTCGTGAGGTCCGCCGGTTCGTTCCGTGGCTTAGTTGGCATAGTGTCTGCCACGGTTTGGTAGGAGACGTCGGTGCGAGTCCGGCCCGATCGAAGGAATTTTTTCTAAATGTTCGATCTTTGTATTAATAAATTATCATTTTTCAGATGCGGCCTTATCACATTCAGGAGTGTGATTTTATTATTATGATATATCTTTTCCCTTAACGGTGGAACACAGCTTTTTGTCCCTCCTAAAATAGGCTTTATTCGTAACTATTCAAAGTACTAAATCATAGCTGTGATTTTGGCTAAAAAATCGTATGAACTTACGTCCGCAGAGGATAAAGCACGCAGTCAATAGGGCAGCGGTTAACGGCTCCATTGTACTATAAAAGACACATGCCTTATCGTGAAGAAATGTTTCATTGTTTAAATATTCTGTAAGCCTATTGATGAATTGACATTTTATTGTTTTTCTTTTTTTTTTTGGTACCTACTGTTTTTTTTGTTTTCGTTATTGTTTTTTTTTCTATTCTTTCTGTACAGGAACAGGTAAAGGTTTGACACCATACAGCCAAGTCTTGATAAATTTTTCTTCTTCTTTTTAATAAAAATAGGCATACGCAAGTCTTCAGTCCTAAAATTAATTTAGAATATTTCAGTCATTGACTTACAAATAAATGGACGACGGGTCTAATACAAAAATCACGAAAAAAATGTCCCAAGTCAACCTATTCGAAATTTAAATTGTAATATCATCGCAGTATCGCGCTGTCAGTCGAACAAATGAAGACTAAAGCGGAGTGTCGCGCTCTGTATACGATTTTAGCGCCTTACAAGTGCGGACACTTTTTAGCGCGGACCCGACGTCCATATAATTGTAAGTCAATGATTTCAGTGTTGTTTTTGAAGTTCTTTCCGTTATGGAAAGGCAAAGGTTTTAAACCATACAGCCAGGCTTTGGTATTTTTTTATTTTGCTAGCTTTACCTACGTCTTAAATTTATAGTATGAGTAAATTCAGGATAGCAGTATGTTGGTAGGTCAATGGGGCTTATAGTTCCATGAAGTTTTGGCTTGGAGGATGGAAACAAACTTTAATTTTTTTACGACTTACTTTTGTTTTATTAGTCACATAATTCCTTCATTAGGGCGGCCACAAAATCGGATGAATTAATATTCAGCGACATCAAGATTAGAGAAACATTATGATTCTAAAAGGTGCACATTACTGGTGCGCAGGGTACGGCCCCAATATCGTCCTGGCTATGATAGCTGGCAGTTTAGATTGCCCCTATATTCGGCATTATTGTGATAAGCATGCCCGCTATTGTACAGGTTATGAAGGCAATCGATTTGGATATCAGTAAACTATGCACTTGTAATTTTAATTAGAATTTTGACTTTTATTTCATTTTATTTCAATTTTGTTCCATTTTATTTTATTTAATTTTTAATAACTTTTTATTGATTTTTTAAATCCGGATTATGTTATTTTGATCTTGACTGTATGTAGGGTCATTGTCGCCTGAAATAAAATGGTTTTTATTTATATTTATTTTTAAAATTAATTAAACATTATGTTTTATTAATATCACTATAACGTGTATGGTTATTATAATATTTTAAAAATTATATTCCTGACAAAAAGTTTTTTTTTCCAGCCGAAGGCGACATCAGCAAGGTCCTGGTAAAGAGTCTGGCCGAGGCCCACGCCAACACCAACCCCAAGCTGGAGTACATACACGAGATGTTCCGGAAACCGCCGGATGTCTCCAAGTGAGTGTTCACCTTTAATCTTAAAAAAAACGGAGACCGTGGTAGGCCTAAAACTCTCCTTACGAAACTTGAATGCCTGACGTTTAAACAAACCTTCGAAGACATGCAATAAAGGCACATTAATCTTAGTGATGCAATGTTATAGGTATATAAATAGAAAGAAAAAAGAAAGAAAGAAAAGACGTTTGTGTTTGAAAAGATGTATGACTAATTAATGCATACAAGAAACTTTTTAAAGTAATGGAAGTAGTGAACAAATTCGCAGTTGTACACAATATTCAACATGCTTTACAATCTAATCAATACATTGACCAATCGCAGGTTGCTGTACTACAACTCGATGACCTACGAGGAAGTGTGGCTCGACTGCGCGGATAAGCTAACAAGCATGATTCAGAACATCATTGAGTTCGCCAAGCTCATTCCTGGCTTTATGAAGTTGTCCCAGGATGATCAGATACTGCTGCTCAAGTCTGGTAAGTCTTGGCTTTGTACACCTTTTGTTCAGGTCATGAAGATCATTTTTTATATTTATGTTGGTCAAATAAAGTCCATATTTTTAAATTTACATATTATGCAATTGCAGGCTCGTTCGAGCTGGCGATCGTGCGCCTGTCGAGACTAATTGACGTGAATCGCGAGCAAGTGCTGTACGGCGATGTTGTGCTGCCGATCAGAGAGTGCGTGCATGCACGGTAAGTATGATCCATCTCTCTCAATCAAACACCATATTATGAACCTATCTTTCACAAGAAGCTCTACATCTTTATCTTTACTTCGTCCAGGGTAGGTCGCCAAGCAGTAATGTCAGCATTACTGTCTTGCTGTCTTGAAGGGTGAAATATTACATACTGGTGAAATTACAGGCGTATGGGCCTTGTCAACTTATGTCTCAGGGTGACGGTCGGCTGTGGCAGTGGCTCTCAGACCTTTACTATTTAAAGCTCTGTGACGGTGTTACATTTACATCGTCATAGGTCTGATTGGCATTGCAACTACTATTGACAAGCGTGAAGCTTACCATTAGGCGCACTTTTTCACCCCGTCACTTGATATTATAAAAAAATTTAATATATTCATGTATTGGTATATAAAGACTCTCTAGTAAAATTATCTTCTCTTATGATTTTGACGCATCATCGATCGTCACGAGCGTCTCTTCTGTAATAAAGGTGCAGTTGAGCTGTTTACCTCTTCATGACATTTGGTGTGTGTTAATCCTTACAACCGCAGAGCACACCACTGTTGCAATGCAGTTTCGTAAAGCCGTCATTAAATCCGGCTGTATACGTCCTATATGCTACCGACGCATCTCTTCCTATATCGGTCATGTGACTAGACGTGGTTTTAATAATTTAGTATCTAATTTAGTCGTAGTAGAGCTCCTTGTGAAAGAGTTACTTTCTGTACTTAGAATACTGCCACTGTACCTATTTCTGCCGTCAAGTAGTAATGTCAGCATTACTGTGTTCCTTTGAAGGGTAAGAAGGGTGCTGGTGAAATCACAGGCATATGGGACTTGTCAACTTATGTCTCAGAGTGACGGGCGCAGTGGCAGTGCCCCTCAGATCTTTGCATTTAAAGCTCTGAGTGGCACTGCAACTGTTATGGACAGGTGTGTATCTTACCATCAGGCGCACGACTTGTTCGTCCCGTCACGTTATATTATAAAAAAATAATAGAATAAAGAATTAAAGGAAAGTAAGCATGAGTATTACTTACATAATACAATACAACTAAACACAAGTCTTATTAATAAATAATTTGACTTAACTGACTAAAATAAATTATGTGGCAAAAATGTTATAATAGATTGGAAAAGAACTTAAATTATTTATATTATATACGTAGCAATGAGGTTGACTGAAGCCGATGAAGTAATATCTTCTGTAATTGCACTCCACAAGCACGATCTTCAATCGTAAAGAAGTGGTTGCCGAGGAAATGGACCATTGTGATAGTAGTGTCCTGTTTTTTTTTTCCAGTGACCCTCGAGATATGAATCTAGTGGTAGGCATCTTCGACGCGGCAAAGACGATCGCGCGACTCAAATTGACTGAGACCGAATTGGCGTTATACCAGAGTCTTGTGCTACTCTGGCCAGGTTGGTAGCACTGCATATTTGTATTTCATGTTTGTGGTGGATACGGACACGTACGCCTTGCAGCATTGCAATTAGACTGTATTTGAAAATGCTAACTAGAAGAAAAAAATAATTTACTTTTAAGTCTTAACCTTGCTATATTTCTGTGTAAACAATAGCATGCCGTTCGAATGCGGCGTAAACGGCGCTTATAGTGCGCATCCACCTTTATTTTCACTTTCCGCTCTCCATTTAACCCCAAATCATAAATTATCTTTCTCAAAATTTTTAAAAGCACTCATAACATTTTAAAGCAAATATTCTGTATGTAAAATAAACTTGTAATGCAGAATCCTGAGAGCTTATCAACACCAGGTTTATACCAAGAACAAAATGGCCCAAGAGATAATAAAGATAAACAAAGAAAGAAAGATATCGTTAAGGTATCACCAGGAAAGATTCATCCACCATCGAGATCATCACGAAGATCATTTTCACCGTCATCGATCATCACTCATCAGGCCTTTATGTTATTTTTACATTGAACTTCGATTTTCAATATGGTTGCCCATAAATTTGTTGTAATGTGGCTTAAGTATCTGATCGCAAACGTGGCTGAATATAAATCTAATTTTGTACCAATTAGAGCTCACTTTGGACGCATTGATTTTGTGTTGTTGCTCATAAAAAGTTATTTTTAACTGTCTTCAAAAAAAGGAGTAGGTACTCAATGCGACTGTACGTTTTCTTGTTCTTTTTTTGTTTGTATGCATGGTACGCTATAACTGTGAACCGATTTTGATGATTCTCCTTTTGTTGGAAGTCAGAAAGATCGTATCAGTCTCATTTAAATTTGAAGAAAATATTTCACTGGTTGTGGCAAACTATGGGATGGATGACTTTTGAGGTCGGTGTTTTTAATACTCTGTACTGACATTATTAGAGGTACAGAATTTAAATGTCACGTTTTATTCATATGAATTACTTTTGTAGGCACAGAACTGAACTTGTACCTCCCAAAGATTGGAACTACCTCTTATAAGTGTCTACAGAATTAAAATATTTCACACCTACGTATCTTTGGAGGCATAGAACTGACAATATTACCTAACTACTTATGGTACTTTATAGGTACAGAATTAAAGTAGTACCTATTATTTTTGTACCTCTAAATTGTTACTTAACTTTAAATTTTTTAGGAAATACAATTCATGCAATAATGAGAACCCTCAAGGATTATAAGTTGGTAGCGCAACTGACAATTCAGTCACGTAACGGTTTTGATTTTCCACGCATTATCTTTCATAATACGACATAACCATATTGAAAACCGTGGTTAAGCTAAAATTTCGCACAGAAAACTATCTTTTGACTAACATTTTCAGTGTTTCGATAAAACTTTATCAGAATTAATTGAATCAATCCGTCTATTACAAATCAATTATATTTATGATGCTCTTAAAGTGTTTAAAATTAATTGATTTCAAAATTTTATACTTCTGGTTCAAGTACGTTCAAAACAAAGAAAGATATCTATTCGCGCCTGAAGTTTATAATTTGCAATTATTTATGTATATAGAATGTTGCTAACACTAAATCATGAAGCGTTCCAAATGCCCTCTATGAGAAAAAATTGATTTTGACTTCCAAAATCTTCCAGAGAGACATGGCGTCCGCGGCAACCCCGAGATCCAGTGTCTCTTCAACATGTCTATGGCTGCAATGCGTCACGAGATCGAGACCAATCACGCGCCGATCAAGGGTGACGTCACAGTTCTGGATAATTTGTTGGCGAAGATACCCACATTCAGGTATTTGTTCTATAATAAATTGATATTTTTCTGAGTGTTCGATCTTTGTATTAATAATTATGACAAACTAGTGGAGTAATTTCACATAAAATAATTGAATATCAATTCAATAAAAAAAAATTAAATACGAATAGCGATATCTCTAGCCAGGGCTGGTAGCTGTAAGGGTATCTAACTGGGTGATGAAATACATAAGATTTTTCATAGATGGCGCTACGAGTAGAAAGTCGTTGAAAAACCAAATACAAAGATACGATAACAAACACTTTATCGTTACGTCATTATAAATCATATCTAAATATGCAGTAGAACTCCTTGAGAAAGAGTTCGTCCAGGGAGGTACTGCCACCTTACCTGTTTCTGCCGCCAAACAGTAATGTTAGTATTACTGCGTTCTGGTTTTAAAGAGTAAGAGTGCTGGTGAAATTACAGGCATATGGGACTTGTTAACTTATGTCTCAGGGTGACGGGCGCAGTGGCAGTGCCCTTAAGACCTTTGCGATTTAAAGCTCTGAATGGCACTGCAACTGTTATGGACAGGCGTGTCGCTTACCAACAGGCGCACGACTTGTTGGTACCGTCACTTGCTACTTCTAACTTCAGCGATTAAAGTTTATCAAATATTGACGGTTAAATAATATTTATGTTTTGTTTTTTTTTTCTTTTTACAGAGATCTATCGCTGATGCACTTGGAGGCGCTGTGTCGTTTCAAAGCAGCGCATCCTCACCACGTATTCCCAGCGCTTTACAAGGAACTGTTTTCTTTAGACAGCGTACTAGATTACACACACACATAAACATTATAACACCCTCTCCCTTCACGGACTTGTCTAATCATTCTTTCCCTGCAAAGACACGTTATTTAAAGACTTGACAGCTATTCTCTACCTGCAAGTGTCAGTCCGCCATCTTGTCTTCATGCTTCACAAAATGGCGGTCGAAACAGTTGACGGTGGTTTTGAAAATATAAAAATAAAGGCACTTATATTAATTTGTTAACCTATTTATAAAAATTGTATGTATGTACTTTGAGACTGTTATTATTACATATAGGTACGTACGTACAATAAAATAATGTTTAAAATGTTTATTTAATTCGTAATATTTATATATTGGTGCCTTTAGCTTTATATGAATATAAGAATCATATAAATATTTTTCTTTGTTATAATTTACAATGCATACGTAGAGCCTTGGGAGCGCGTAAAGAACCTGATTTTGCGTCTATATTTATATAAAAATGCATAATAAAGTTATATATACTTTGTTTTGTATTATATATAGCATAGGCGTGGTAATATATAATTATCATAAAGTGTATCTAACTTTGATGAAGAAATAATAATTATTATTATATAAAGATATAATAATAAATAGAAGTAGAGTTTTTATTAAGAAATAATAAAAGATATAAAGTGGAGTAGACAGTTAAAGAACACACAATTCGTTTAAGTAAAAGTTGAATAGGTCTTTTTTTTTATAATTTTTAACAGTTTTTTTTTAAAGAGAATTGTATCTTGTTATTTATTTCAAATGATTATTATTATTGATGTTTTTTTCTTCGAAGTAGGTTACTGTATAAGTTGTAATATAGACATAAATGATACTGCCCATTTTGTAATATTGCGTTGACTTTTGTTTTTATAAGTCAAAAAGTACACGAGAACTATTTCAAATCATATTAAACAAGTAATTTATAATAATAATTAAGACAGACGTAATATAAAAAGAGGTGCATTGATCAAAACTTTCATTCAAACATTATGATTAACAAAACTCCATAAAATTATTAATTATTAGCAGGCAATTTTTATTTTAACGTGATCTCATTTTCACTTTGCACGTCTCTACGCTTGGGTGCCATTTTTTGGGAATATCACAATCGTTCTGCATAATATTTAAAAAAATTAAACGCATAATAAAAATACGTTGTATTCAAAAAATAATAAAGTACAAAGTTGTTTCATTCGAAAGTACAATTTACAGAACACGTAAGACAAAATTGTATTTTTGATCAGGGTTCAAAATTATCAAGATATTTTATTATTTTCTTTGATAATTATCTATGGCGATTCGTTAATTTTTCACCGGAAATGACAAGCAGTGAGAAAACTAAATAAACCCGTAGAAAATCTTTGTGGAAACAATAGTTTGTGATTTTTTTGAGATTGACATTTGACCTGGTTTGGATACAAATAATTAATTTTATAAATTTATCAAGTATAATTTTTATTTCAAACCTAAAAATAAGTAGAAATGGTATTTAGCCAATATATATATAATAGACGTCAAACTCACACATTTGTGTCACACAATAATGCCGTCTTTCTCCTGACAAACTGAGTAACCGGCATTGGATAAATTTTTCAGTGTACCTTACTTTCGGAAAGGTCTTCACATTATATCATTAAGTTATATTAAATTTATAAAATAAGTAGATATTTTACTTTTGAAAACGAATAGGACTATGCGTCTCACGCAGTTACTTCATCAGAAACAGGCGTTCGTTGTGTGGTAACACCATAGAAATGGTAATATAATTTGTAAACATTATACAAAGAAAACGGAAATAATAGACATTATTTCCAAAAATTGAGTTAATTTCTTTACAGCACTAGATAACAAAAATATATAGAAAATAAAGACTTAATTGTACTAATATTTGAAGCCAGGTATTTATGATCTTGAATTTGAACTAAGAAGCTACACATAACGCCATCTAGTGTTGGTCGTAGGTAACGCTATGTTTGATATCCATTTTTTTATTTATTGAGCATTGGTTATACAGCCATAAGCGTATAAAGTAACAAATATCAACTCAAAATGCTTATGTTAAAAATTAATTTGTTTAAAATGCGTAAGTACAAAATCCCGCCTTTTTTGATTTTGTTATTTATTACCTTTACTACTATAAGGATGCAATAATATAACCCGACTGGTGCTATACACTTGGTGCACCTATTTTCCAGTAGCACTGTCACTTCTGTCAATTCTGACAGATATCTTTTTTCTGCAACGCGGCACTT
The DNA here is from genome assembly GCF_003589595.1 of Hyposmocoma kahamanoa. Lineage (NCBI taxonomy): Eukaryota > Metazoa > Arthropoda > Insecta > Lepidoptera > Cosmopterigidae > Hyposmocoma > Hyposmocoma kahamanoa. Next base: position 2,927,809 of record NW_020653732.1, on the reverse strand, counting down.
GATTGCAATTGATGTCTACTCACAGGACAAAAATAACAACTAATTATATATTACTGCTCTGTCAGACATACGATTTCTATCAACTTAGGTGTTTTGTGCAATAATAAATTATAAAAATAAAATATTAATAATTGATATAGGACGTGGTCGTTACATATTCTATAAAATACAAGAACTAATAATTATAAAACGTTAAATGAATTATTTACTGCTAATGGAACTATAGTGTTGCACTACTTGATGATTTCGGAACTACATAAACATAAGCGTGTATGAAAGTGATGGTGTATCTGGTACTTTCGGTTCAGTATTTAACATTTTTTTGTTGTGTGGCTGGCGATCGAATAGATGACATTAAACAGTACTTGTGCTATCAAACAACATAAGCGACGATAATTATGCTTAGATGATAGCTTTCCGCACCTAATATGGTGTCCAATCGCACGTAGCTGTCGCAACTAGTAGACAAAAAATTTTTCAACGCTATTTTATATTTAGCACTTATCTAAAAAAAGGTAAACGCCGAAGCAGAAGGACGTCGATTTTTGGTGAATGTTCGCTTTTGAATGCTGTGTCAGACCGTACGTTAATAACAGTCAAAAATAGCAGATACGATATATATAGTAAGGGGAATGATTTATGACATTTTTTTTTCAAACCTTTTTTTTTATTTATTGCTTCCGAAAACTAAACAAAATGTCCCTTACAAGCTTTACGCAAAACTGTTTGTACGTATTAATGATATAAATATGATTTTTGATAAATTTACTTTTTTTATTCATGAAATTGCCTGCTATTCAATTAGAATATTATTAATAGTAATTTTTCTAACATTTACGCTAAGTTTTGTCGGATAGCCTTTACTATAGACTGGTTTAAATTTAAAAAAATATAAAAATCTTAACTGTATTTTGTAAATAGTTAATAATCATTATGTATTTTATATTACATTACATACCATATAAGGTTCAATGGGTTAATTTAATTTTTACATCTATTCTATTAAATCAAAAGAAAAACAAATTTTCCAACATGCGCTCGATGATTTACAATCTTGAATTCATGTGAAAAATGTTGTTTCAATTTCTATATAATATAGGTATATATTTTTTGTTAAATAAAGCAATCTGTTATTGTCTATAATTTTTTTGTTTTATTTTCTTTTTTTACCTTAGTTGTTTTTTGTTTTTAAAATGCAGTGGTATAGCACATATATTTTTGTTCTATATATACATAATTATATTAATATATTCATAATATAGTTATTATTAATACATAAATAGAGAGATCACATTATTATATAGAGAGTAATAAAATTATACGGGTGGTTCAAATTAGTTCGGTTAAAAAGCAATTAAATATATATTATATATATTTTTACATTTGTTTTTGACAATATTTTGACAGTTGTCAATCACACTTTCGAAGAATAAGTGTCAATTCTGTCTGTGCGCTTATTTTTAAAACTAATTTTCGAGGACTAAAACTGTTGCTGTAGTGAAATCGATTTATGACGTTGGTGACTCTATCGATACAATCGATGATTCCAATGGTGATTGATTGAATGTCAGGTTAGGAAAGACACGCGTGCATTACTCAAAATTTGACCGGTGAATTTCGACTAGGCTGTGAGGAAAATCTACTGACAACATAAACATTCACAGACTATTGCAGAAACAAATTGTTACTTTTAATAATCTTAGCAGAGAGTACTGATAAAACCGAACTCAAAAGTCTTTCATGGCCCAGTTTGCCTCTGTTAGAGGTGGAAAATTTTCTTCACATTTAAATGGGACCACATCAGAGGCACCCTCTTTCCAACAAAAAAATCATCAAAGTCGGTTCACAAAGTTATCGCGTAACATACATGCAAAAAAACGTACAGTCGAATTCAGGCTCCTTGTAGTTGACCGAGACCACGGATATTCAAAACGATTACATAATAATTTTTAAAATTATAGAATGATTTAAATGATTTTATGTCAAATTTCTGTGCCGGCAAAGAGACTGAATATTGATCAAACAATGAATAAATAAAATAAGACGTCGTAAACTCTGACAGTCATGTTATATACCGACATTATAATTATTGTTAATTTATTTTTTTATTGTATTTATAGAGCATTACCCAAAGCCATCAGTTTAAACGAGTAAGAAATAATTAAGAAATACAAAAGATAGTATACGCACACTAAAAATTAGGACGTAGTTAAACAAAAAGGATCCAATCTACATCCACTCACTTTCGAGATATGGCAGTTTGAAGTTTAAAAGTGTTTCTCACTCTTGTTTTATTTTCCAATCATGTAATATCATGTAACTTCAGATATATTTATTTATGTTTATGTGTTGGATTTTTTTTCCTGACAATTTTTGTGGATTGGATCCTTTTTGCTTAACTACGTCCAATTCTTGAGGCTGTGGATGTTGTGGATATTCTAAGGCAGTCCATATAAATGTGGAAGCGTACCGCTTCGTGCCAGTGCACGAAACTGTACGCTTCTGTATTTATATGGCGGACTGCTAAAGAGTGGAAATCCCTGCCTGCAGGCTTATTCCCTGAACGATGTAACCCCGGCCTTTCCCAAACGTGAGTGAGTAGGTATTATTTAGGTGTGCAAGTTCCATGCGTGAGATGAATGATCAAATGCGCATTTATACTTTTATAGAAAAAAGCGTTAAAAACTGTATCTACGAAAACTCGCCATTTTTTTTCTCGTTTACAGAATGATGTTAATTTTTGGATTCCACATATAAAGTGATTACGGGAATTAATCATAGAGATAGTTTTATGGAATATAATATAGCACTCTCTTTCTAAAACGTGTATTTTCAAAAAGTGTAACAAAATCTTAAAAACTTAGAAATGTCAGACACAACATGGCGGGTTTTTGTAATAGCAGTTTTTACATAAACAAATTTTAGTTTAAGTTAATTACGTTGTCTTATGTAAAAAATAAAAAATAATAAAAAAAAAACCTAAGAACGTGGATTCGGAAGTATTTGTGATTTCCGATGTCTAATGTATAATCACCACATCTGTATCTAGTGACTGTTTGTTGTCATAGTCACTGTAAAGATGATCTCAGTGTATAGGTACGACCCGTAATATAATTTTAGTTTTCAAAATTTGTGCTACAGAATTGACACTTATTGCCTATAGTAAGAGAATGATAATAATGATATGACCAGAAGTGAAACTTGCACAGAGCGCCTCTAGAAACTCTTGTTTGAGGTAATGTACAGTCGGTACCATTCGTTAGTGGCTATATGACGTCTCTCATCTGGTTAACTGTCGTAACTAACATTTCGCAACTTTGTAGAACATTTGTTAGCACTTCACATCCTATAGTAACAATGAGCAATATTCATATTATAAAATAATTGTAACTTTTTTATAAAAAGTAAACCGTCCATAAAGGTTTGTAGAATTACATCTATATGCCAAGTTTTGAAAAAAAAATGGAATCGAATTGAAAAAATCCATTCTTTTTTAAAGTTGGTTAATAAAAAGATACACATAGTATAATTATTATTGATAAAAATTTCTTCGATTGACTGGACTAGAACCAACGTCCATTTGCCAAACCGGGGACTACTGCTTTGACCAGCTGAGCTACAGACCGACTTACTAGTGGAGTATTTTCACGAGCAATATTTGAATATCATGCTAATAAAATATCATGATATTTTGTATAAATACTGATACTAAGTCCAATTTACGAAAGCAAACACTGCAAAACCCAGTACAGTGTTTTATAATTTCGTTATTATAAGAATATTTCAGTTCTTATCAAGGCAAAACAACGTTATTCGTTTTTTCAGTAGTAATAATTTTGCGAATAGAGTTAAAAAGAAGCAAAATAAGTTAAAATATATCTTTATATTTGAAAAAACATTTTTACAAAAAAAAAATCTTAAAAACATAATCTTGGTATAACAATGTTACATGTGATGATACCTTAAAAGGGATCATACATTCATGAAAATCATAACAATAATACGAACTACATTATTGATCTACATGAAACAGTAACTCTCTATTTATGGACTGCTTTTGTTCGTAGAGTCTTTAATCCGTTCTCATGAAGAATTGTCGTTATACAGACGTGGCCTTATTACATAAGGGTGTGAAATGCTCTAATGTGTGGTAAGTTGAGTAAAATCGTACGACTTACTATGTTACGACAAGAATGTCAGCTACGACAGTTAATGAGACAAGAACGATAACTAATATACCCAAGGACATATTTAGAGGCACGCTAATAAAAGGTTTAATTATGCTAACAACATTCATATAAACCATTGACCACATATACTAGGACGTTTAATAGAAAACAAAAGACGATTGATATCATTCTTTTTTCAAATGAAACGTTCTTGCAAATTATGTGGCCAATGGTTTCAATCGAAAACAAAAGACGATTGAAGTCACTCTTTTTTCAAATGAAATGTTCTGTTATATGCGGGCAATAATTTTAATCGAAAAAAAAAGACGATTAAAGTAATTCTTTTTTCAAATGAAACGTTCTGGCATATTATGTGGCCAATGGTTTCAATCGAAAACAAAAGACGATTGAAGTCATTCTTTTTTCAAATGAAATGTTCTGCTATATGCGGCCAATAATTTCAATCGAAAACAAAAGACGATTGAAGTAATTCTTTTTTCAAATGAAACGTTCTAGCATATTATGTGGCCAATGGTTTCAGTCGAAAACAAAAGACGATTGAAGTCATTCTTTTTTCAAATGAAATTTTCTGCTATATGTGGGTAATAATTTTAATCGTAAAAAAAAGACGATTGAAGTAATTCTTTTTGCAAATTAAACGTTCTGGAATACTTGGTCAGACAACGTTGAACGTTGTTAACATAATTTAATTTTTTTTAGCGTACGTCTAAATGTTTATGAGTATAGTTTACCAATATGGGACTCCACTTCGGAGATATGGAACAAATAATAAACCGCAATAAGTTCTCTCTACGATGTCATTTTGACAATTCGTTATAAAATAATTTGACATAATTATTTTGTTTATAAAAAGTGATAATTATAATTACTTATAAATAGTTGCACTTTATAGATGAGTTTAGAGTTGCATTAATTTAGAAAAAAACTGATTATTAAAATAAGATAACACATATATTTTCCACTACTCTTTTATGTTTTTTTTCTTTTATTGTACTGAGGGAATGGCTTTAGCCAGTAATTACAAAAGAGTAAAAAAATAAAAACGTATATATCTTGTAAAATGGGGGCTACCAAATACGGCACACTAGAGAACACAAATTCATAATAACATCTCTCACTGGTTAATTTTTAATTACTTCACAAGACGCGCGTATTGGTTATTTTCGTACATTTTATAATATTTGTAAATAATGCAGAAAATTACACTATTCCACTCAGAGCTCTATTAATGGGGAGGCTACACATCGTGTGGCGTGCGGTGCTGCGGGAAGCTGTAAATTTAAATAAAATGAGCACCTTCTTGCACAAGCGTGTCCAGGCGCATTTTGCTAAATACACCACTGCAAGTGCTGCACCGCCGCCGTGGGCGAAAAACAGACGACTGTTTATTGTCGGTTACAGATTTATTCTCAACAACATTTAACCTAGTAAAATTTGGTGTCAGATTTTATCGCACACGCTTGCTCTTATGCTGGCTCCTAATTGCACTTTCACGGTCTTTAAGCTTCAGACCGCCGCCGACAATAAAACGTTCGTTTGGGTCACAACTTATTTTTCAATCGACGAAGAAAACCAGTGGATGTCGGAAATGGAGCTTTCGCAAGATGAGCAGCATCCCTCAATTAATACATAAACAGGGCCCACAACAGTGTAGTTAAACCTGACGTACAATCCTCAAGTAAGCTTGTCTGTGGTAGCCCCTACGGATCATGACATGTAACAATATAATTGTACAAAAAGAAATCTCGTCTAACCTAAGCATTTAGAGCACTAAGACTGAAAAATTGGCTGAATTTCATGACATTGTCTGACTGTAAAATTAAAAAAATAAAATTGTACTAAATGCACTGAATACACATAATAAATGAATATTCCGTGTAGGTCGAATTCAATGTGTGCACTTGTGCATTGTGTTCTGCTTATTACTTGAGTACTTCATGTCTTCTTAGGGAGTCACTACATGTGTCAACACAAAGTCGCAAGCCGGTCAGTAATACTACAGTGTGGACGGTAAATAAGGAATTAGCAATGAGAATTTGTTAGAACGAACGACTCAACTTTGTAATTTTTACTGCCTGTGCTACATGAATTTTTAATCACATTTGCGAGGAAATAGACACAATAATCATTTATTTCTACAACACAACATTTACGGATTTTGCTAAAGACGGATTTCTTTTTTTTAAACAGATTCTTTCATAAATAATACAACTCGAATTAAACTGTTATAAAAAGCACAGAAGCATGCAGCCACAATGAATTAGATATAAAAGAAATAATTTCGAAATCCTAAAAATACTGCAAAATTTGAATTCACAAATAAGTTTTGTAAAATATAGTAATATTGCAAATGTTTAGTTTCTTTTCACTTTTTTTCAAACTTTTTCGAGAACTTTTTGCAACAGTGTAATAAAAAAGCCCGTGTGCATAATCTAGGATATTACGGTCGACTTTGCCTGCATGTCGTGATACCAATTTACGAGCAAGAGTGATGAAAATGTACATAATAAGAGCGAAAAATGCATGTCTATTTCGAGTCTACGCGGTCCGCGCGGAAACGAAACGCGCAACGTCTTTTTATTGCATGAACATCAAGCTGTTTCTGATCGGCTCAAGTCGATTAAGTGTTGATATGTGTGGTGAGGTCTTCACAAAATACAAGCAGACGATAAGGCAAAAATTAAATATTTTTTAGATATTACACTCTAAGACGTTACAGTTAGTTTTTATTATCCACGAAATATTCAGTGTATTTAGCACGATACGTACGTTGAAAATTACAATATATTATGGATTTTCTGCAGCATTAAAGCGAGCAGATTTGCTAATAAAACGCTTTTTAAATGTTTGAACGACGACATGTATTTGAGCATGGAAGTGTTGCGAAAATTGATGTTCTTGGCAATCACGACTACGTAAAACCAGAGCTGACTTTGTCGGTCACTCCTCTACGTTTTCGAATTATTATCATTGTTTTACCGTTAAATATCAGCTGTGGTACTTATAGGTATCACATTATCAGCATATTTCCAAGGCTAAAGGCGGAATGCTGATGATAAAGTGGGCGGACTAATGCGAGTTTACCTTTAGCGTCCATGCTCAAATATTTCGCAAATCTGCTATAGCGTTACTTTCTTTTAAAACTTCACAAGTTAAATTTGACCTGTGGAATTTTAAACACGAACTTTGGTTAAAAAAAGGTTAAAAAATTAACTTATGAGCTATTCATTTTCATTTCTTATACGTCTAATCGTTTATAAAGTATCTGAGAAACGTAACGCTGTCTCACTCATACATAAGAAGAATGGTAAGACGGATAGAGATAGGAATAGTGGTAAAATTTTGCTGGTTAGACTTTGTAGGGTATTTCTAACTTTTGTACTAATATGTTTTGCTAAATTTTCACTAAAAATGAAATTTTGAACACTTGAGAAATCATTGTAGATAATATTGGGGAAACTTGAAAGTTCTACTCGCAAAAGCTGTAAGTTTCAAGCTTTTGGACTACCATAGTCGCAAAAGCGACATCTTATTAAAAAAAAGAAAACAGAAAGTTTGCTGTACAAATTAAAGTTTAAATAAAAAAGAAAATAATTTGAACTCCCATGCAAGTTAAGCCAGCTTATTTCTTTTTTATTTTGATTAATTGTACAAAACTTAACGATTGTCGCTAGCTACAGGTTTTCGTGGTAAGAAACTATTGGACAAGCGATATCCATTTATAGAACAACCATCGTGTCTCAAATATTAACAAAACGATGGCAAGTAGTTGAATTTTCGATAAAAAAATTCTTGCGTATTTGTTTATTATCCGAGTAACGTTCGGATGTCGCTTGTGCACTAAGTCCCATTCGAATCCGAGAAAATACGCTTGTAATATCGCTTGTAAGAGATGAAATGACACTTAGGACATCTGTGACATTTCGGACCGGATTCGGGACTGATTCGAACCAAACGTAGTGCACAAACACTCTAAAGCAACAAGGGTTATGTTGAATTTTTTTTACAATATCGCTTCCGATTTCAACCGACTACAACAGCCGGTAAATATATTTCATAGGGAATCACCACATTTATTAATGCAGAACCTTTCGCTTTCTTTCGGATCGCCGACGCAAACTTTTTATGGCCGGCTTGTGACCTCCTATTCTCTGGTTCACTTCCATCAAAATTATTGAAACTGGAGGACGTGACTGTAAATAACAAATCACCTTCATTTGTTAATTATAATAGTTATATATGCCCTTTTGGGTTGAATAATGTGTATTATGTTATTTAGTTTTTCTAGGCCGTCTTTTATAATAATTGTACCTTTTTTATATAATTTTCCTTCCATTTATATAAATACCCTTCTTTTCGTTTTTTTATCATCTCTTACAATAAATCTTGTGCACCGAGCCTTCTGCATTCTCATTTCTCTAAGGCTAAGTTACTGGTTTAATGCTTATTCCGTATATACATACATATGTGGTGACTCCCTTACGTTATTACCTTATCTTGGCAAATATCAAGAAGGATACTATTGTACGGAAAATTTGAAATAAATTGATTATGAAATGTATCTTGGATTGTCTATGTGTGTTTTGTAATTTTACTTAATCATTGCTTTTATATTGAATAACTACGGCGTTACCTTGATAATAATACGGGTATCAACATTAATACAAACTTTGTAAGTACCTCTTGTTTTTCTATGAAATAATTTATTTTATATTGACGAAAAAATATTGATTTGTTATAATATAGTAATATTAATATTTTTACACATTACCTGCATGTATGAAAAATACAAAATAATATATAACTTATATCTATTTGAAGAACAGAATATATAAAAACATATTTTATTGTACGGGTGGATTGGTTGAGAAATGTATGGGTTTAGTTTGTACCTAGCCAGTTATGTCACATCTATGTAAACAATATTTGAAACTTGTACGTCTGCTCTGTGCTGACAGCTTGCGCGTGTCGGGTCGAGTGCACGGGGCGGGTCTAAATTCGTATAAGGACGACAGCACACCATAAGCGGGCGCGGGACCCGACTTGCGACACACCCGCTGTCAATGTGTTTCACGCTTTAATTTTATTAATCAGGTACTGTTGGTACGGGGAATTTTGTTTGTTATATATGTATTTAGATCAGGGTTCGAAATTATCAAAAAGTTATATTCTTTGATAATTATCATGATAAATATCTGATAACTATCTGCGCTGGTCATAGTTTTGTCTCTTTGAATTATGACTAAAAATGATAAACAGTGAGAAAGTTAAACAAACACGAAGAAGGGTCTGTGGAAAAACGATTTGGTTTGTGACTTTTATGAAATTGACATTTGATACGTTTAGATACGTCTTGGATGCAAACACATGCCACGGTACTGCTAGCGATAGCAATTTTTATAAATATCAAGGTATGCTTATTAAGATTATCGTGATAGCAGTCATGATAATTAAGTGAGTGATAATTATCAATGATAATTTTCTCTCCAAACCCTCATTTAGATTACTGAATGGGAAATGAGGACGATGTGGTTGTCTGGCCGTTATGTTTTTGGAAATAATTATGCAAATTTCAACCAATCTATTCGCAAGCTTTGTTAATTTATATAATTAAAGAAAAAGTCATGCAAAACATTGTACCTTAAGTAGTCACGAGTTTCAGAACCAATAGCAAATAAATGTTATTGTTTTGATTATAATTCTCGAATCACTTGCAAATGTGAGTTTTATTTTATACCTTTTCTTAGAAAGTACTGTAGGGAAAAGTACGGTTCGTGAAGGGCTTTAATCTAGCCCGCCAATATCCCTTATATAGAGTAGTAGTGTATAGCCCTCGGAATTATATTTTACAGTGTCGATATACATATAATATAACTTTTTTATAAAAAAAACCGACGGCAAAAGTTTGTGGAATTACTCGTACATCTATTTATCAAGTTTTATTTTTCATGTTATTTATTCTAATTACAACGAACATATCCAATTACAGTAATTAGCAAGAACAATAGTAATAATTTATCTTTTTCGCTATGGTAGAAGCGAGAGTCTAAAATATATAATAAAGATATGGAAGGCAATATTTATGAACAGGTGGACTCGCACTAATTCTTGCAAAACATTATACAATTATTTGATGTTTTTCAATCCATTCCCATACATTTATTTATTAAAGACACAAATTAAACTTACAGTAACAATCAAGAACGCTTACATGCTAATTACTTATACTACGTACGTATTTGATACGCTAAGTTTGCCTTATAAATTACTTTGCTAATGGTGTCGCAAAAGATGTCAGCATCCTGGCCCTTAGCGACTAGACAATTAAGCAACGTGAGACTACGGGTCGTATTCCAGAACTCTACTCAATACTCAAGTCAGGACTTGAGTATTGCAATAAGCACTGAAAATCATACTCAAGTCCTTGCCATTAGGATCGTATATCCAGTGCTTGAAATCATATTCAAGTCTGTTCAAATCCTGACTTGAGCATTAGGTAGAGTTCTGGAATACGACCCAACGTTTCGTGGGCGCGTTGTCAGCCCGGCAAGTGTGTCGCACGAGGGCGCAAACAATTTGGTGTCGGCGTTGGCCCGTGCAGACGTACCTGTTTGGCACAAATAGAAGGACGTTGCTCGATGTACCGGGACAACCACCTTACCTCTCAGGAGAAATACGTAATGGAGTACGGCGCGAACTTTACGTCTTACTTCCAAGGTATCAAGACCGGCCATTCCGTAAACAAATAAGGACGGAAAGAGCTGCTGGTAGTAACCATACATTCTCTTGTATAAGTATTTGAGCGAATTTGCATTATATTTTTTAAATCTGGAGACAATATTTATCCTCATAAGGATCCCAGATTTCCGCGCAGTATTCCAGTCCACTTCTCGCAAAAGCATTGTTAAAGTATAAGTGCCACCCTAGTATCACGATTCTGAGGATGCTCGCATAACAAAACCAAGAGTTTTGTTATAATATAGACGAATAGACTGTACTCGTTCAAGTGCTGTGTTACATATAGAATTCTGGTAATTTATGGGGGCGATAGATCTCGTGTAGGACATTATTTTACATTTACCGATGTTAAAAGTTAACAAATTGTTTCCACACTACAAGACAAGACAAGAGTCCATTCATTACAGCCAGTATTCGAGAGGGGACTGTGCACTGCCGCGGTGCGGATACGCGGCGGAAGAAGGCGTTGTGGCCGACCTGCAAACCGCCGCTGTTCAATTGGTTGTGAAGATCAGGGGGCCTACTACACCCTCTTAAAACAATATTACTTTAACCTTACATTGACTTTTCGTACCATATGAACTAAATATGTTTTAAAATAAAATGCTTTAATTCTGGCCCAATGTCAAATTAAATTACTTAACGTGATCCGAGCACAATTACTTAATTGTTTGTTTTGGTTTGTTGATATTTATTCTGCAACGAATTTGACTAGAGTTTAGTGTGGTTTAGGGAAGTATAATTACGCTCAAAAGTTTAAAAACAATATTATAGTGTGAAAATTTATTTTAATATTTTTCAGAAATATACAAAATATAGAAAACAGACTTTTCTTTATGCGCTTAATACCTAATTACCTAAATACTTTTCTGTACAGATTTATACCTCTAAAGGTTCTAAAAAAACTTTCTTACTTTTTCTATTATACATCTTCTTCACTTTATTTTCTTAATATTCCCTCACATTGTTTGAGAAATGCACTATATATGCCTCGACGGGAACGGGGAACGAGTTACCGCTTGGCCAAGTAACTGATACTCGTCCGACAAATGCCTTACTTTCCAGCCTCTGCAATAATGTAAGTACTATATTTTTGTATAAAAGTAAAATCTGAAAAATTATTAAAAATCATGGATTTAAAGTTGTTGTTTATGATGCTAATTATATATTGAAAAATATAGACTTTCCATTAGAATGTATCCATAAGTGTTGTGATCGTTATTGTTCTGACTTAAATCACAGAAATATTATAAGTAAAATGCATTGACTTACAATTATATGGACGTCGGGTCCGCGCTAAAAAGTGTCCGAACTTATAGGGCGTTAAAATCGTATACAGAGCGCCATTCACGCTTTAGTCTTCGTTTGTTCGACTGACAGCGAAGCAAGCGAAATTAGACAGTACTGCGATGACATTACAATTTAAATTCAACGTTTTAGTTTTTTCATATTCCTTTACATGTCACTACGTTTAAATAGGTTGACTTGGGACATTTTTTTCGTGGTTTTTGTATTAGACCCGTCGTCCATTTATTTGTAAGTCAATGGTAAAATGTGTTTAATGTAGTTAATGTGATGTTTCGAGGTGCGAGTTCCACTTACGGAAATTATAAACGTAAAGGTGTTAAGGTCGTGGTCGGCTGGAACAAGTATGTCAGAGAGGCACACGCGAGTGCTAAGTTGCGTTTTAACACTTGATTATGGCTTGGTAAGCCATGTAGTGGTCCAGTACACAATAATATTATAGAATCTCGCAAAATTTTTAAAGGTAAGCTGAAGTCAAATCAAAATGGATTTTATGGCGTCATTTCACTCTAACCGGGATTTAAAAAAATTTTGGAAGTGTACCAATGAGTTGAATGCTAAGCCTAGCGCTCCTGAGTGTGTCGATGGTGCTTCCAGAACTAGCCATATTGCTAACTTGTTTCTGCAGCATTTTAAATTTCAGTCACCATTAGGAATGCCGAAGAGGGGGTTTGACACTAACGCCGTTGGGAGACTTAAAATAGTTATTCTCGCCAAACATAGAATAATAACGCATAGAATTATAGTTTCATATCAAACGAACTGTCACATGTGAGGCAAAAATCAAATTCATGTAGGCTAGTTTTAGTAGTAGGTTAATTTTCGGTTTTAGTGAATATTTATATAAAAATACAAGTTGAAACGCGTTACTTCCTTGTGGAATGTGATGTTAGTATCTATTTTATGTTTGTCTGACGTATTTTTACACTCATTTACAGCACATTTCGTCATTTATAGCTAAAATTCTTGATCTGTTCGCGGTGCAAGTTGACCTTGAGCACTGAAGGCCCGCCCGCTCGTGTAGGCCCATTGGGCGCGCTTCAATTTGCCTCACTTAGCGTGTGCGGGCTAGGTTTCTATGCGTTATTATTCTAAGTCGCCAAAGACGTCAAAATAGCGATAAAACGAATGACGAAAGGTAAATCGCCAGGTCATGATGGCCTCTGTCTCGAACACCTTCCTGCATCTTCCGTGGATACTCGCTATGCTCTATAACCTCTGCCTAAGTCACTTAATTGATTGGCAATCAATATAAAAAATTTCATTACAGGCGACACTTACCCCCAAAAGGGGTAATTCCTATATCTATGGGTAATCCCTATACGTATAACTATATGATTTAGAAACAGTAAATTAAGTGAAGTTACAGTTTTACATGAGGATGATACATGAGCACTGTTACTGCACTCTTCACCCTGAGACATAAGTCGATAAGTCTCGTGTGCCTGGAATTTCTCCATCACCCTTAGGACGCATTCAAATTACCTGCTGCAGCGCGTCTAACAGCGGCTAAGTGTCGTATTCCAGAACTCTACTCAATACTAATAAAATAATTAGGGTCGTATTTCCAGTGCTTGAAATCATACTCAAGTCTGCTCAAGTCCTGACTTGAGCATTGAGTAGAGTTCTGGAATACGACCCTAAGTCACTTTTCATACAATTTCTAGAAACGCTGCAACCGCGCTGCGGCCGCGCGACAGTCGCGCTGCAGTCACGGTTAGTGAGGTGTACATGTTAATTTTTCAAATTAACAACGATGTATGAAAATAAAAAATGAAGAATTTATAGAGAATGTAAAACAACACCCTGCAATATTGGATAGCTGTTCCGCCAGTTATTAAAATCGACTGGATATAAAAAGGCATGGGAAAATTTATGTTAAAATTTATTGACAATTTCGAAATTGAAAAAAACATAGCAGGTGCGTCATTTTTAATACCTATATGTGAAGTGTGTGCCCCAACAACTAGGTAAAAGTAATGTTTCTTCGTCAGAATCCATCGCGTAACTGAGTCAAAAGATAAGACATCACAAAAAATTGCGCTTGAAGAAGAAGCGCTTCTAACAGCGGTTAATTTGAACGCTCCGTTACCCCTCAAAACCGAAATGCTGTAATGCTTATATTACTACTTGGCGAAAGACAAGATGGCAGTACTTCCCTGGACGAACACTTCCACAAGGAGCTCTACTGCTACAAAACATCCTAACCATCGGGGTAAGTAGAGACAACGAACAGAAAGAAGAAAGTGTTCCATTTGCTACGATCAACACGCACGTTGGGACACCGCGTCGCATTGTCGCAATCGGCCAGCTTCCACTTCCACGGAGACCCTTGCCGTTTGTTTGCTCGCGTCATTCTAGTTTATCACCGCTGCATAATACAATTTCATTGCGTGTACTGCTGCAAAAACTATACAAAAACACAATCGATCCGAGCCTGCCCGAACTACTGCTATTGTAATCGTGAAAATAGAGCGGGCAACATACTTAAGGTTGGCACCGGACGCCAAAATCGACGCTACGCCACTGGGGCCAGGTAATGTATTAGGACGTCGACTGTACTTTCAGACTACGGAATTAATCAACTATTCTTTCTTGTTAATAGCGAAAGAATTTTATTACAGATAAATCAGTCTCATATCTTTCTTCATAAGTTTTGTTTATAGTGCTCCTCCCTATCAAACTCTTGGTTATGCGTTAAGGGCACGCTCGCACAGGGATCATCTACGTCAGGTCCTGACCCCGGACGTTTGCACGTACTTCACCCGGTTCTCTGTAAGGCTAGTGCTTTAGGTGAGCCGCCCTGTGTGCACGTACAGGACCCTCCCTATTTTCCAGATAGGTACTGGAGCTGTGGGCACGCTTCTTCCCGTCGCGCTCCGCACGACTAACGGTTGCCACCGCTAAGCCGCCGATTCTAAGCCGACTACCAAATCACCTCATTGGTGCCTGAGCTGTAAGGCACGCTCACGTCCTGACGCCGAATGAATGGCGTCTCTCCAGTTTCCAAATTCCTACGCGGTTGGAAGATGTCTAGCTCATCCTCTACTAGCTCTCCGGGCTAGTGCCGGAGATACCAAGTGGCGGTGGCCTGCGACAATATCCGGACATAGCCACTCACACCCTCAACTAGACCGCTACCAAGGGTCGCATTCCAGAACTCTACTCAAAGCTCAAGTCAGGATTTGAGTATTGCAGTGAGCACTGAAAATCATACTCAAGTCCTTGCCATTAGAGTCGTATTTCCAGTGCTTGAAGTCATATTCAAGTCTGCTCAAATCCTGACTTGAGCATTGAGTACAGTTCTGGAATACGACTCTCAGACGCGCTAGCTGCGCGCGAGTCGAAGGTCCACCAGACATGCCCGTGAAGACGTATAACTGGCGGAGGGCTTGGCCGTCTTACCGTCGAAACTGTAGTCTCTCCGGAAAACCGGAGTTTATTCTCTAAACTAAGTAATGTTTTAATACTGCTTTTTATTTCATAGTGATTGTTATATTAAAAATAACTCAGGTTTTTTGCAATTTTATGATATATTATTTCATATAATCAATACAAAAATAAGTATAATCAACGAAATAACCTTGACAATAATGTAATAGCTGCCATCTGTTGGCCTTTTCGAATATTATTGCAATCGCATCGAAGTTCTACTTGGTATCATCTTTTGGTTGCCGTGAGGAATTAAAATAAGAGTTCGAATAAGCAGAATTCCAATTTCGACATATACTTGTATGAGATTGGGTATCTGTATTAGTATATAGTATTTGTACAGTCAACTACCTAGCTGTAGCTAGCTGGCTATACATGAGTGGTCAGGGAAAGCTGTACTATCACTAACAACCCTAGTTGCCTACCTAACAGCCTAGCCCTAACCATACGCTACGGAATATATACTTATATAAATAGTAGGGGAAGCCTGTCACCGTGCGACCTAAGGCAACAGACGGAAAGGGGGAAGGATAAGGGTGCTTTAGGAAATGGTTTTCTCACTGCCAGTCTCACAGACTCACAAGACTGATCAGATAAGCTAACGGCTAAAGGTGTCTTGGCCGCAGTGAGAGGATGCTGTAGTCAGGAGTGCTCCGTTGTCAATAAGACAGCGTTGATGTCTGAATTCAAAGAGAGTTTTATTTACAAAACTTAAGCTATTTATACAAAACGGTATTTAAGTGTGTGTGACTATAAACAATATTATTTTTAAATGTATACATAAAGTTAAATACTCTACTCAGCAGCCTAGTTCAGAACGGTCATTGCACTGCTGAGTAGTCTATTGTCATCACTTAGCAAATGTCCGGTCAGGTTGTCTGTTTACGTCACGTGCACGTGAACAGTATTATAATTATCTGCGGTAATGCAAACATTTCCGAGCATGTCTGAGAAAAAATTACTTAATATAAGAATGACATGGCCAGCTTAAAATTAAGATAATTTTGTTGCAAAGTGTCATCTAGTAATGAGTAGCCGTACTAAATGCTTGTGTAGTCGGGTGCCTTAAAATAGAGCTATAATAGTAACAAAATGTAATACTGGATGGCAGTGTATGGCAGTTAAGTTACGCCACTCGTTACTAGAGGGCAGCACAAGTTCATAAAATGAGTTTCCAAGTGGTTTGGTTTTGAATAATACAAAAGATTATCCATTTAAGTAAAAAGTGATTTTTATAATTTTTTATTTATATACGCTAACGTATTCCACTTAAACATAACGTCTTCTGAAAATTTTCTTTAAGTAGAAGAACATAGATTCAACTATGGCAAAGAAAGAAAAGTAGTAGAGCTCCTTGTGAAAGAGTTCGTTTAGGGAAGTACTGCCACATTACCTATTTTTGCCGCCAAGCAGTAATGTTAGTTTTACTGTTTTCGGTTTGGAAGGGTAAGGGTGCTAGTGGAATTACAGGCACATGGGACTTGTCAACTTATATCTCAGAGTGATAGGCGCAGTGGCAGTGCCCCTCAGATCTTTACGATTTAAAGCTCTGAGTGGCACTGCAACTCTCAAGGACTGAGGCGTACTTGTTTGTCCCATCACTTGATATTGTAAAAAAAAGACTTCTTGACATTTGTATTATTCAAAATTTGTTCGTTCCGTTACTTGGTATGATAATTATTCTTTTTAAATATCTTTATAAACTTTTGACAGCTGATTTCTTAATAGTACATTTTTACCATACGCTTTAAATATTATCACTTTAAAAACCGACTCAACGCCCCTGAACTATCACAACACTTACTTATATACTACCGTTAAAAGATACCGACCAATAAAACGACAATTAGCTTTAAAAAAACCTCAAACTGTAAGAGGGAACATATTACTACGACCACAACGCGAGGGCTCGAATTAACCTGGTTCTGTTCTTATAATCAAGGCAACTACCAATAGAATATAAGCTCTAATTTTATTCTACGTAACGTGGTAATTGTCTCGATATTATAAATGAAACTAGTATTAAATGGACTCGCACGGTATAGCGTTAAATGTGTAAGGAAGTTGTTAATGTGATATCGTGGTTTAGATTATTTTTAAACCACTTTATGTCGCCATGCATAATATATAGGATGCAACCATTGACTTACAATTATATGGACGTCGGGTCCGCGCTAAAAAGTGTCCGAACTTATAGGGCGTTAAAATCGTATACAGAGCATCATTCACGCTCTAGTCTTCGTTTGTTCGACTGACAGCGACGCAAGCAAAATTAGACAGTACTGCGATGACATTACAATTTAAATTCAACGTTTTAGCTTTTTCATATTCCTTGACATGTCACTACGTTTAAATAGGTTGACTTGGGACATTTTTTTCGCGGTTTTTGTATTAGACCCGTCGTCCATTTATTTGCAAGTCAATGGATGTAACAACAAATTTCGAACATAATCCAATTGTAATATTGATTTTATTGAATACGATCATATTTTCCTCCCTCGATAGTAATTATTTTTGAGAATTTACTCCTCTACTTTGTTTATTAAGCGATGGGACGAACAAGCCGTGCGCCTGTTGATAAGTGACACGCCTGTCCACAGCAGTTGCTTAGAACTTTAAATCTCAACGATCTGAGGGACACTGCCATTATGCTCGTCACCCTGAGACATAAGTTGACAAGTCCCATGTGCCTATAATTTCACCAGCACTTTGACCCTTCAAAACCGGAACCCAGTAATGCTCACGTTACTGCTTGGCGGCAGAAATAGGTAAGGTGGCAGTACTACCTTGGACGGACTCTTTCACAAGAACCTCTACTGCTACTAATCATATGACATACAATTATACGTCAAAATTCCTTTTATCACGTGAAACAAATATTGTATACGTGAGGCAAACTATAAGTATTCGGAATGAATAATAAAAAAATACTATAAATGGTCAGAAATGAATTTATTGTTTCTCAAAATATTCTCCGTTAGCGTTAATGTACTTTTTGGTACGAATGAACCAATTTTGAAAACATTTATGCCACTCCTCCGTGACAATCTCTGAAACAAATTTTTCATACTCTTCCACAGCCTCTTCAGGTGATGAAAATCGTTGACCGCGTATGAGAAATTTTAAAGAAAGAAAGAAAGAAAAACGTTTATTCATTAAATTGAGTCGTTACGCACTTAAATTTAATACTTAACACTAAAACAACAAATGGCTGCGTGTATTTAAATTTTAAGTTTGTATAGTGGTGCAAAAGAAGAAAAGGATACGACTTTGTTTTATGGAATGGCGTTACCAATAAAAAATTATTAACTCTGCGTGAATTACCTATTATATATATGTATATTCCTAAATAAGTCTGCCATTTTAACTTGGCATATAGACAAGGTGGACTTTTGTATCTAACAACTGAGTGCATCAAAGTAGAAAAATGCGATGTCCTTCTAGATTCCATATTAAGAATACCGTGTAGGTTTTGCAATGTGACTCCTCTGTGGAATTTTGTAACAGAAACGAATGCAGGCGTTTTGAACGCGTTGTATTAATTTTTTTGAGGTAGAGAGAAGACAGGGCCCGAAAACTGTATCCGCATAATTCAATTTTGATAAAATGTTTAAAAACATTTTTAATCTGATATCTTCACTGAGTAAATGACGAAATTTATACAATAATATCTTTAGTCGAAAGAGGCAAGATCTGGCAATAGTCTCTACATGACTCACAAATCGCAACCCACTGTCCACAGTGACACCAAAATTTTTGGCTCCAAAATGATCCAAGAACACTAATCCTAGGATTGTATGAAAGAATGCTTACAACATGGTTTTTTGAACCCAGAACCATAAACTTAGATTTAAGTATTTCATCACCCAGTTAGATAACTTTACAGCTACCAGCACTAGCTAGAGATGTCGCTATTCATTGTATTTAAATTTTTATTGAATTGATATTCAATTATTTTTTATGTGAAATTACTCCACTAGTTTCTTATAATTATTAATACCAATAAAGAGCCAAAGGTACAAAGATGTTTCATGTAGTTCGTATTACTTATATGACTTTTATATTATAAAAGCACTTTTGTTTTTATTATATCAATAAGGTACGATTTCCGTGATTTTAGAGGGAGGATTAGCCCTCTTTACGTAGTCACTCCATCGCGCGTGATCACCTGTTTGAATATTTTTAAGATAACGTTCTTTCGCAAGTGATGCTCGTGTTAGTTTCTGTTACAATGGAAAGAGCGTGCGTGGAAAAGCTAATAGCGCAGGATAGACCGCGTGAAACTGGCTCGACTGCCACTGATCAACGCAATCACGCGGTCTTTCTTTTTTCCTCCCAATGTCTTTACAGGCGCACTCAATCGTCCACGATTGCTGTACCACGCGCGATAGAGTGTCTGTATAAAGCCCGCTATTATCTACTCTATATGTATTATTTACTTAAGTTTAGGTAATGTTATGTTTATTCTGATTTCTGGTTATAGCATAAGAAATGAGTCCGGTGGGAAACGCCCGTGGAACGCCTAAATATAAATAAATAAATATTAGACAACATCATGTACGAAGGAGGTTGGATAAATACGTGATTTTAAGGTTAAGTAAAAACTTTTTTCGGAATTTATTTCTTATTTCTTAATTTAGAATTTCAGCAACGTTGACGTTACTTTTTTGAAATTGGCGCGAATATTAAAAAAAGGTCAGGTCGATACATTTTTTGAAGATGGAGAAAACGGAATTTCGATTATTCCGTTTCCAGAAAATTCCTGTATTCTCTAGATTTGGCCCCATACGCCTTTTTTTAAATCTGATTTGCATCAAATGGGAAAGTGATCGCTGAAACAGAGGCTTATTATTCAATTTGACAAAAAATAAAATAAAATTATGGGTTAAAAAAAGTTAGGATATCGCTGGTGGTTAGGAGATTACATAAAAAAATAAACCATTTAAAAAATAAAAGATTTTTTTTTCTCAAAATCACGGACTTGTCAAGCCGCCTTCCTACGTATTCCGATGCCAAAGTGAATAAAGTACATGTGCTACGGAACTCGGAAACAATGATGGTACCACAAACACCCAGACCCGATGCGATTACACAGAAAAGTTAGTTTTTTTTTCTACATTGACCTGGCCGATCATGGAGGTCGTTATATAAACGATTAAATAGTACACAAAAAAATTACATAACGTATAATTTGTGATTAATAAAACTAATTGTTTAACTTGTGAACGAGTATACAATGTGCGTGTTAATAATACTTACGAACCTCTAAAATGAACAAAAAAGGAATCAGCAACACAAGGGTTCCGGCGCAGGTGTCTCTCGGCGCCCCCCGGCGGCAATTTGACAGACTATTAATCCGGATTTATCCAGAGTTAACCGGATTAGGGTGGCTTTATCCAGTTCTAAGTGGTTTAACTGGTCGCTACTGTTTGTTTAGATGTGTAGGTGATGAAATTTGTTACTTATGATATGATATGAAAGCGATTTTGAGCGGCAGCGGCTCAATTGATGGATTCATGGTTCGAATCCCATGTAAATAAAAAAAATCCACAGCGATTCCTGGAGGAGCTCGCGTAGCACGAATATGACTCTACACTCACTGCAAGTAACGTAGGAGCCTAGACATCGAGTTAGGAACAGCCCGTTACACAGTTAAAAGTGCCCATCGCTCTCGTAACTACGACAAGATTGGTTTTGTACATTTTTTTTCTACACAATGTCCATTCCAACTCGTGCAAAAAAAAACAAAACGCTGAGGTTTTATACCCACCACCATTTGTAATATTTTTACCATCCCCTAAATAATGTCCGAAAAAAAATTATATTGCACATTTTACCACACCGCAAAATAAAAAACAACTTTCTTTAAAAGAATAACTCCTTTGATTTTCGAAAAGCGAACGCCGCCATTATCAACATAGAAAATATTTTGTCGACTACGATAATTGACAAAGGACAGCTTTCGTTCAGCCTATTGATTTTTGTTTTTGCTACGGTCGCCGAGGTATACAGCCAGAGTTGGACAGAAATTGCTTTATGACGCTAAGTTTACTACTTTACGGTAGTTGTTTATTATTAGTGACCGTGGCATAATTAGGATACTACCGCAGTGCAAGGTTTCGACTTTTTTCTTTTGTTTTGGCGGTAGCTTTTGATGGCGTCATAATTCATTATTTAGTTCAAATGTTGGTGGTAATAAAATGAAGACATAATAATAATGGCTTTTCTCGACACTACCTTTATAGAATCTTTAAACTAACAAGCTGTACACTTTTTTAGTCACAAGAAAAAGCCAGATTGTAATCTTTGACAAATTGCTGAAAAAAGCAGCTCTCACATATAATTTAAATATCGAATCGACCAAAATATATGAAGGCGCACCAATTAATTGATTAACTATATCTTACTAATTATTGATATCGATTGGAGTGTAATTTCCGAACGAATTCCATTAGAGAGGAAGCCGGGCAGTAGGCGCGAATGAAGAAGGAAGCATTTAATTTGAAAAAAGAATATCTTCAATCCTCTTTTGATTCGTAAATTTATTATATATTATACATTCGAATATTATGAATGAACGTTGTTACCATAATTTAAAAATTTTTTAGCGTTTCTTTAAATACGTCTTGAGCATTTATTAATTTATTGCATTGTCATATATTAAGTAAGTGGCTTGAAAATGTATAAGTGACACCCTGTAAGGGCACAGCAAAGTGATGAGTGCACTTACTCATTATAAAAGTGTGAGTATATTAATATAAATCGAATTTTATATAATATTAATCTCAATTTATAATTTTAATTATATATATTATTAATATAGTTAAATCAAACCTAAAAAAATTATCTTTTATTATATTTTATATTATTTTTCGTATTTCTTTAGTTTCGAAATTATTATTTGTTTAATTTATACAACATGGAAATGGCGTCAGCTAGCTGGTTACCGTGTCCACTGCATCCTCTAGGTTATAGCTGAAAATCAGCGGTTTGCTCCTGAGTAAACGCCGACGCTGAACTTATGGCCTTTTTACACTGCTACAGCACAGCACATATACATAACTGGGTGTCAGGCAGTGCTGAGACTGTTGTTTTTTTCCTTTTTATTATATTACATATTTTTCGTTGTTTGAATGTCTGTAGATCCAAATAAACGTTTAACTATCTGTCTGTATTTTTAAGTAGGTGTAGGTGTTTTTTTTGTTACTTATTATGATTACACCATTATTTAGGAATGAAACGATTTTTCCATGACTGTGACAGCCAACCGTGACCATGGGACCTGTAAAGGGCCCGAAACGTCGGTTTGTTTGAAAAAACAAATATACGCGATTTAAATCCGGAAAAATAGTTTCATTCCTATGTGTAACAATCGCGAAAACCTAAGAACTCGATATACACCATTATTTGATTTGATTATATCATTTTCTAATTGGTTCTAAGATAATAACATGAAAAAGCGTTATTTTCCTTCAAAAATTTTGCTTTTGTGATTAATTTTTTCAACACAAATTAATTTTTTTGAGACATTATAAAAAATCAACCCAGTAAAACTGGGTTGTATTTTGGTAATATTGAAATTGTTTAATAATATTTCAGCTATACATCGTTATGGTAAGTTCCGATAAGACGGACACGTTCACTAATTTTAACTGTTGTTAAAAGATAATTTTGTGCTCTATCTTATGCTATTCAAGCAAATCAATATACTCCACGCAATTAGTCGGTGAAATAATGTTACCGTCTTCAGCAGACTGCACTCACGAGCCGAAAACTTCGTGCACTTTCTCTTTAAGAGAATTGTTGCTTGTTTAGTTATGATTTTAACTTTCATCTCTTTAAAACGGATATTTGACCATTTATCTCTTAGCCGCGTTTTTAGTTCGTGGACGGCCGCGTACGTTTCAAATCAATGCTATATTTCAACCAAAATTCTACGAATTGAAGACAAAGAAGATTATATAAATTTCAATAAAGCAAACTCATTGAACAGAAACCAATACTGTCAAACCAGAAATAGAAACAACCAGAACCATTTTGATTTTTTTTTAACATAGTATATCCTTTATCTGTTCTTTTTTTAAATATCATAAATGGAAGAAATAAAACATCAATCTCAAAAAACAACTCGTTGGTGGAAAATGATTTTGATTAATATTTAAAAAAAAATGGCGCGATTTTGTAGTTTCGATTTTCATCCACATTATTTTAAGTATTATTATGTTTTGAGTTTCTTAATTATTTGTCACCTGTTTAAGCTGATGGCTCTATAGCTCAACATGCTTATTAAATAAATAAAATATGTTAAAAAAGATGTAAGCCGATATTTGGGAAGGACCACTTCTAGGCTGTAGTCTGGTGACTACTGCCATTAATTAGTAAATAGTAGATCATCACATATCAAAAGTGCTTTTAACAGTTGAAAGCCATAAGTAGAAACACGAACTATATGAAATAAATTAGGAATTTGAGAAATTTTATCACTTTCTCGTATAACACATTCGCGCGAGCTACGTCCTATGTCGCCTTAAATATATATTTTTCACCGCACTAGCTCGGAAAGGTTTTCTTTCTCATTAGAAATCTGGGCGCAAAAACGTTTTTTGCACACGGGTAATGGAAAAGGTTTTTGAAATTCGAACTTGACGATGTACTGTGGTGCACCTAACTTTTTATTTCGATGAAAAAAAAGATAATGACACGTTCAACTACACGATTTGTCGTACATTACTTAAATAGTTAACATAAATCCGTAGGTATATTTTAGTCTAATTATTGTTGACATTAAACGATAACTAATTGTGTTTATTAAATTATTTTAATTCGTCCCTTAATCACAAATTATTTCAAAATTATTTCATCGAATAACGCAAAGAAAACGCTATTTGACCCATTGACTTACAAATAAATGGACGACGGGTCTAATACAAAAACCACGAAAAAAATGTCCCAAGTCAACCTATTCGAAATTTAAATTGTAATGTCATCGCAGTATCGCGCTGTCAGTAGAACAAATGAAGACTAAAGCGGAGTGTCGCGCTCTGTATACGATTTTAGCGCCTTACAAGTGCGGACACTTTTTAGCGCGGACCCGACGTCCATATAATTGTAAGTCAATGATTTGACCATTCAAAATTTTAATAGTGACGTCCTTCATGAAGTTTTTACTTGACGTATTTGTTTTTATAATGGGGCTGGCATGTTCAATAATGATCAAAGCAAATTTAGAGTAAAAAAAAACAGTGACGTCATTGCTCTACAATATATCAAAATATTGAATTTCCACAGTACCGAATTTTCAAAGGATAAGTAAACATTACTTACACATACTAATGACCGCAGGCATACACGCGAACGTCGCGGCGGCGGGCAGTTTATACAGATGTCAAAGTTTTAATTTCGTAGATTGTAGAAGGAAAGTTTATAAACGTTTGCATTAATAATAATCGGAAGAGGCACGATACTCGCGTGAATGTGTCAAGCATAAAAAGTTATCAACTTGTAATTTTGCAGATGGCCTCACTACTCCAAGGTATGCCATGTCACAACGTAGTAATTTTCGAAGATATCAAAATAAACTTTGTATATTTTGTTTTCATTTGAAATAAAGATGGAACGGCTAACTATCGTATTAAGAAATCACACAGTAACCGAACCTTATAAAAAATTCACAAAAATCCAATTTTCCGTGTCCCCAAACTGCTCACTAGGTGTAAAAAATTTAACACTTTCGACCCGGCCGTCAGTTCGTGCGATAGCCATTTGTCGCAATAAAAAAGAAAAAAAGGATTGTCTTTTGTTTGATTCCAATTTTGAATTCAATCTGCGCGGGCCCGCCATGATTTTATTTTCATGACTGCTCTGGGACACGCACTGCGCACAGGAATAAGAGTAGGGTGTCCATTATTTGATACAATTTAATGAGTAGTAAATAGGTAACTCTTTGAAACTAAAACTGTGGCAATAATATTGAGTTTTGGCCTCTATGTTTGGGTTATTAACATGAAAACGAAAGAAAATTTCATAGGGGTTGCAATTACAATTCTTAGGCTTTTTTTATATTTTCACTTGATGACGTCCTCGATGGCCTAACGGTTTACAGTGTGGACGCTAAAAATGGAGGTCCCGGGTTAGATTCAAATGGTAGGACCGTTTTGGGAAATGACGTTTTCTGGTTCTGGTCTGGATAAAACTAATTTTTTCGTGCCTAAATCGCGTACTTTTTTTTGTTACTTTGTTTGTTTTTTCCAACAACCAACATATCGGGCTCTTTGGTCTTCCATGGTCACGGCTATCTGAGATGGTAAAATCATCAAACAGTTATGTCTAATATTAACGCAAACCAATTTAACATAAATTAATAATAATTAACAATAAATTGCCTCTGTGGTTGAACGGTTACCATGCCGGACTGCTACGCAGAGGTTCGATTCCCGGGCCGGGGGAAATATTTTTATGGCCTACATTTATTTTTCTTGTGAGTTGGGTGTAATTTGTGGTTGTCTATGTGTATGTCCATGGCACCCGCGACACAGGGTTTCCCTAGTGCGGGGCTATGTTGAGTGTGTGTGTTATAATAATAAAAGTTATAATAATAATAATAAATTGTTTAAAATACTATTGTAACTATCTCACATACCAGAATGTCACCTGTAAAGAGTCGAAATGTTTGTTGATTTGTTTGTATGCGATTCAGATCCGAAAATAGTTCCATTTTCAATTTGACGCAATCGCTAAAACCAAAGAAATCGATAGAATTGAGGTTTAACACAAAATAGGCAATCGCAAAGCATCATTCATAGACGAATTTATTACTGTATTTACCATACCATAGAACTTATGCGTGATCATCATATGGTAACCTCATTGTTTTAACTCGATCTCCGAATTATTATGTAATTCACAATTCAAAAGCGAGTAGCAGTAGATCTTTCACAAGTAGCAGTAGAGCTCCTCGTGAAAGAGTTCATCCCGGGAAGCACCTTTCCTATTTCTGCCGCCAAGCAGCAATGTGATCATTACTGCGTTCCGGTTTTGACGGGTACCTAAGAGTGATGGTGAAATTACAGATACATGAGGCTTGTCAACTTATGTCGCAGGATGACGGGCGCAGTGGCAGTGCCAAGATAATCTACGCAATATAAAGCTCTGAGAGGCGCTACAACTGCTGTGGACAGGCGTGTTGCTGTCATTTGGTATCATAAAAAAATATGATTTATGTTATAAACATTTCGAAACCATCTCACAACCTGGTCACCCTATCCCGTGCAGAAATTCTGAATAATTTATTCGGTTATAATATAATATCGGAATAAGCGGGGGATTATTTCGCATTATGCTTCAATTTATGACGGAGAACTTTTATAATTACTTTATGATTCGTTTACTGAAGTTAATGTTGAGATCAACAAGGACGTCATCGCAAATACAGTAGAAAAGGACCTGACATAGTGTCTTTTGGATTCTGAAATAGTGATATTATTTATTTATATTCTATATTTGAGCATTGGTTATAGAGCCATCAGTAAAAAGGTAACAAATAAAAAAAATAATAATAAGAAATTCAAAATATACTAAAAGTAAAAATTAAATCGTGTAAAAACTGTAATTACAAAAACCCGCAATTTTTTTCATGATTTTTTTGAAATTTTACCTTATTCATTTGAGTAGGCAAAAGTTGTACCATTACAGCCACTTCATGTATCAGTGTTTTTACTGGTTTTGAATGTCGTGTAGAGGTGATGATATATTTATAAAATTAGTACCGTATAGGTGTAATAAGGCCACGTTGGTAAGATGGCAACTTTCAGGTCAGAGGTTTAAAGATTCTACGAATTAAATTAGTCGATGACTTTTTTGTGCTTAAATAGGAGATTTATTAGATTTCATATAATTAATTTGTTTCATGTAGTTCGTGTTATTTTTATAATTTTCATAAAAGCATATTTGACGTATGATCGCATGTGGGCTTTATTATAATACCAAAAGTACGAATTGTTTTTGTGTCAGTTATTGATATAGGAGATTCTTTTTTCGTTTAGGAATATTTTGAATGTTTATTTATTTCTTTATTTTTAATCGAATGCGTCTGTAACATTACGTTTGTTCGAATGTTTATAAACGTAAAGGCGTTCCTAAAACGGAGTTATTCACTATAGCAACACACTACTCTACGAAATAAAAGATATATTAAGGCCTAACCCCAGGGAACGGAGCTACATTTTGCTGGGAAAAAATAGTGCAGATAGCGGGATGATTGCCCGGAATATCCGTGACGATCCGGGACGACCGGGTCGACCCGGGCAGGGTGTTTATTACTCGACCCGGATGAAAAAATAACTAAGGCTGTTGTATTATTGCACGAGGGTGTTGTTGAGACGTGTTGTTGGATTTACAAGTAAAAAAAATATTTTATATAATTCTCACCCGTCGTGTTATAAGGCCACATTTACAAAATGACAACTTTTCACGAGACAGTGAGAGAGAGTTTAAATATTCTACGAATGAAATTGGTTGATAACATTTATCGCTTAAATAGGAGAAATATACAATTTCACGTATACGTAATTCAGTTTCATTGAATGTCAGGATTCATTTTGTTGTTTGACTTTGGAAGCAGTAGAGCTCCTTGTGAAAGAGTTCGTCCAGGGATGTACTGCATATTACATTCTGCCGTCAAACAGTAATGTCAGCATTACTGTGTTCCGGTTTTGAAGGGCAAGGGCTCTGTTAAAATTACAGGCACATGAGACTTGTTAACTTATGTCTCAGAGTGACGGGGGCGGTGGCAGTGCCCCTTAGATCTTTACGATTTAAATCTCTGAGTGGCAATGCAACTGTTATGGACAGGCGTGACGCTTACCATCAGGCGCATGACATGTTCGTCGCGTCACATGGTATTATAACAAAGTATATAGGTACGTCCGAACAAACATGGCCACTCCTAATTATAGATAATGAAAAAAAAAATGTATTTGCTCGTTTCAGAATATATTTTATACTACTATTTATTAGATACTTTTTGCTACCCGATTTAAAGCTATTGATAGGCGTTTTGCCATCGAGTACATACCCAGAAATAAAGACGAAATAAGGGCCATTCATCCCTGGCAACTTATCAGGCAAATGGGCCATATATCACTTTTAAATATCAACTTTCGTTAGCACTGAAATCACAAATTAGAAGGCTGAAATAGTACAGCACCAACGACTGACCTGTGTGTACGTCTCCGTGTATTCCAAAAAACATCTAATTACAAAACAAACGGAATCAAATTTCATCGGTAATTAAATATTAAATATGTAATTTTGAAATGTTCGTCCATTATAGCAAAGCTCAAGTTATTTTGAATTCGGGCGGGCCAATTGGAGCGCAGTTGTCACCGTAATGATTTGGCAGAATAGTTTTCAAACAAATTAAATGACATTTCGTCTTTATTTCTGGTTATATACTCGATGGTCCCGTCACTCGATATTATAAAAAGAAGTTGAAATTATACGAGTGTCACCATTGACTTACAATTATATGGACGTCGGGTCCGGGACGACTTCTACCTTATATGCTTAGCGAATGCTACACACGCCTTCAATACATTGGTACATACGTATTATATACTTAAAATTTCGATATTATGTTTATATAAATAAATGAATATTAGTCATTGACTTACAATTATATGGACGTCGGGTCCGCGCTAAAAAGTGTCCGCACTTGTTAGGCGCTAAAATCGTATACAGAGCGCCAAACTCCGCTTTAGTCTTCATTTGTTCTACTGACAGCGCGATACTGCGATGACATTACAATTTAAATTTCGAATAGGTTGACTTGGGACATTTTTTTCGTGGTTTTTGTATTAGACCCGTCGTCCATTTATTTGTAAGTCAATGACTGTCACTGTGTTTTGGTTCTTATCGCGAGCGGAGTGGTATAGAGTTGAATTTTAATCTTATCGTGAAACGCACGATTGCATCAATGCAACTGCCTAAAAACCCAAGTGTAGCGATACACTCGCAGCTTAAAATTACGCGCGTGTGTGAACGCGATTGCATCAAGCAAAAGTGCCCAGTGTAACTTAAATGTCTAACTTCATGTGTCCTTGACCTTGTAAAAGTACAGACGTTAAACACTAAACAATACACTTAGCAAACAATTCACCAATAGTATAAAATGCCACCCTTAAAACCCACCAGCATTAGTTCCACCCTCTATAAATATTTACATTCCAAACTCACCTAATTGTCTTCAAGCGTGACAAAAACGTTCCGTCATAGTTTGTGCCCTCAAAACAAGTTTATTGAAACGTATTGGATTATCAACACTTTAGAATAGCAACCAAAGCGACCGAAACTAATCATTTGCTACCGGTAGCGATTTTGAGAGAAAAAGAAAACATCAACACAGCATGCATTCTCCTTTATTGATATATACAAACTTTTTCTTGAAACCTTCTTGGACAATTAGCGGCCGCGCAGCCCGTGGCCATAAAATTGAAAAAGTAAAATGACATCGCGTTTGTTTTTTTTTTCAAGAAGGCTTTTGTTTGTAATTCACTATGCCTGAGTTGTAAACGGTTTTGGAGAAATTGTTACAATTTTATTTCTTTCCTTTGTGGCTTTGCGCTTTTTCTGGAAATTCATAAAGTTTTAATAACCTAGTAGTGTGTTAAAAAAATAAGATAAGAAAAATAAGTGATTAAACATTTTTTATTAGCAATGAATATTAATTGTAATTTTTACTTAAATAATTAATTATTACTTTTATCTCCATTATTTGTATTTTATTGTTAAAATTTTATTTTAGACATTGATTTTGATTGATTACGACTGATATGAAATGTTTAATTTGTAGATTTGACAAGATATGATGTTAATTTTAGATGAGACTTTTAAGGATTGTTAAGAATAAAAATATTTTAATTTATTTATTTCTACGTATACAATTAATCATTACTCTTGTTCTTGTTACTTATATTTTATTAATATAATATTATTTTGATACTAATTTGATTCAGTCATAACTGAAATTTAATGTTATTTTTTATAGATTATAGCTTTACAAGTTTAGTAATTAAATATAATTTAATTTTATGTTATAACTAATTGCTGTGCCCTGCAGGGTTACATGGCTGTACTTATATTTACTTTAAGAATAAGTATATTACCCATGTAATGCATTGAATAAATAAATAAGAAACTGCCTTGTAAATTATAGGGTCTACCCATAAATTTTATACAACTTTATACCTACTTTTTGCTAATTTACATACAAAATTGGGAAGCCACATAAATTTTCCGTAATTTCCAAATAGGCATCATGTATAAAATCACTTAATAATACCCTTTTACAGAAACGAATGCCAACTTTTTTAAATATATTTTAAAATAAACAAATACAAGCCACTTTATAACAATGAAAGAGAAAAACGAGTACCGTGATGGCGGCAACAAATTAGAGCGAGCATTTGCGCGGGAAACATTCAGTTTCGCGCCAAAATGGAAGCCATTAGAGCGAGGCGAGCGGATAAACAGCCATCATTGAAGAGAGTACGGTAGCAATATTATTACAGTAGACTACCACATACCCAATAATGGCATCAGGTGTAAAGTAATAGAACAAAATCTGCATGGATACTGCACTGATAGTATTACGGTATTGTAATAATTTTATATATTATATATATTTTAGATATATATATTATGATTAGATATTTCTATTTCTTGCCATAAAATGCTGCAAATTTCTTTACAGCGGTCTGAAAAATAGCTTAAGCTCGGATTATTTTTATATCTATGTACTATATCTGTGTGTGTGTGTAGTGCAGCTCGTAGGTACGTGGAATACGCTGCCTGCTAGCATTCGTGACAGTCCATTGGTGGCAACTTTCAAATATAAATTACAAGGGTACTTCCTGTTAAACACAATATGTAGTTAATAGCTAACAATAATAAACGGGACGAACAAATCGAGGTTCGAGGAATACTGCCACTGCGCCCGTCACCCTGAGAAATAGGCATAGGCAAGGTTCTCTAATGCTACTGATGACGAGTTCTTGGATATATCGGGTAAATCGGGAATTCAGGCAACAATACACTCATATTTGCTCAAACGGAAACCTGTTTTTAATGCTGCAACTGATATTCGCTTTACCACTTAAGACCCGCAAACTAAAATGGGAAAAAGCATTAATGCCCAATCTACAAAATACAATGCTTCAGGCCTTAGCAAGTATGCCTTCAGTTTTATTGTCACATATTTCATATTTAGATGCGATCGTGTTTAACCACACCTGTCGCATTCAGCCGATTCGCCGTTGACGCAGCCCTTGACGTCGCACCAGTCGTTTCTAAACTAGAATCAGCTGTGGTCGGCATGCTTACGTACGCTATCGAAAATTCGCAGGAAGCAGATTCGTTGCCAACCTGTGTCGAACTGCGTTCCTACGAACCGATGCAAAACGCAGAACGTAGTTTTCACTCTTACGCATGGACATAAAGCTTTTTCTGATCGCTCCGCTTCTGCGTTAGTAAGTGTGGTGAATCTCTAAAGAAGGCTGGCGACATCCCGTGTATTTTGGTACCCAGTGTTTTTGACGACGTGCATTAAGGAGACCTATCAATACAAGATTCATCATCAAAGCATCAAAAAAGCTAAATGAGTACAGCCTGTAGAAGCTGGGGTTATACAGTTGATATTTTTTATGTTTATAACATTGTCCTGTATTTCACTTCAGATGTTTGTTCGTAGTAGCAAAAAACAACAAGTTGTCAGTTTGTTCCCAATAACAATAAAGAACTTCCCGAATATTCCCAAATCTGCCAAACTCTGCCACATTTAATATAATTCATCACGTACTGCAGCAATGAAACTGAATAAAAATTAAATCTGCCCCAAATGGCAGAAATCAGTCACAATTCACACACGTTCTAACAGTATGACCATACTGTTAAAACGTGTGACCATTTGTGGCAGTGTCAAAACGTTCCTTTGCAACTTTCATTATCTCTAATTTAAATGTTGTCTAGATATTTTTGTCACATTGTGTTTTATTTTTTGCTTTATGGCATTACTGTTTAATTGATTATTTCATTAGGTATTGTATAGCTTAAATGTTTTATGTGTGCTTACTGTGTACTGTAAAATAACCAATTCTTGAGGTAGGTAAACATTCAATCATGCTTAAAATGAAACGTACGTACAAGAACGTTATCTAATCTATGGTCGAGCTGAATCAATTGCGTTGTGTACTTGCATCTATTCTAAAATACAATGTTTTACGATTTTTTATTGCTGACTTCTAAAAATATAAAAAAATTGATAACTAGGCACAAACTAAACGCAAAATTATACGAGATAAGTCCATGAACGGCTCTTCGTCGTTATTAGGGCAGCTTTCGCCATCCTTCTTTGAAT
The DNA here is from genome assembly GCF_003589595.1 of Hyposmocoma kahamanoa. Taxonomy (NCBI): domain Eukaryota; kingdom Metazoa; phylum Arthropoda; class Insecta; order Lepidoptera; family Cosmopterigidae; genus Hyposmocoma; species Hyposmocoma kahamanoa. The sequence goes on along the minus strand of NW_020653732.1, from coordinate 2,894,734 downwards.
GTAATATTTTCAGTATAATGTACTTACATGTACACTGGGCATTTACGTAATCATAGGAATCACTTCACATATCGTGTATATTTTGATTTAACACGGAGCCTTGCAAAGTTAAAGGTTGTAATTAGAATAGATATTACCAAATTCCATGCTTATACTGGGCGTTGCCGTTGCGGGGTTTGCATGCGATTGTTTTATGATATCCTATTAAACTGTATGTAGGAGATCCACTGCATAAGCGTAAGCGGAATAGGTATTAAATATTTTTTAATCAACAAACTCAATATTAGTGCAAATAGAGCTTTCTTGGTCTACCGACAACCAATGTTTATGCTCGTGCATATATAAATAACTCATGTGACGTAATTTTTTACAGTATGTTGTCGTCACTTTTGTAAACGCATATTGCACTAATATATAGACAATTTGACGACTTATTTTTTTAACTTAGTCTTAGTTTAGTTAATTTAATCTGTCCGGGGAGACCTGGTTACATGAGATACAGGTTTTCCTACTTCAGGGATATTATGGTGATAAATAGGTGCGTATTTATTTTCACATGTACTGTTTATGGAGACAATAAAATGATTTTATTATTATTATTTATAACTTTAAACATAAATTTATGTTAAAAATAACAAATTACGTTTATTAAATTTTAATGTTCTAAATTTGTATTTAATTACACACGTTAGTTCATTAGATTCGAAAATTGGAAATTTCGGATTTGATAGTAGTAAAATTTTTCCAGGCTAAGGCTAATTAGATAATTAGGCATACTGCCAGATGTTAGATAGCAATTTTTCTTCAATACTTTAATTTTCTGACATTTTTTAACAAATCGTTATTTCTTTACGGTGGCCATCTTGAAACTCTCATTTGCTCTAAGTCCCATAGTATTTTCTTAGTTTATATAATTCGAAATTTGAAAATTTAATTGACAACGTATAAAGTCTATTTTATAACCCATAAACAGATCCACATTCGAAAATATTTTAGTTACAAATAATTGTATTTACATAGGAAATTACAAAGAATATTATTCTACTCCAATTCTTACAATGTAACCTCCGCCTCCCATCAAGTTGAATAAACGGGAGAATTACGTTCCAACGACTAACTTCCGAAACGGCGTAACAAACTAATATGTTTCTCTTTTTCTAACCTTAGCAATTCCAAAAGGCTATCTCTTTCGCACTTACAAAGGAAAATCGAGCGACGCAAGTCCTTTTTCGCGGGAAATTTGGTACGCGCCATCCATGATGGCTGATTATACTGTGCTATAAGGTTCAAAATGCTGTGAAATTTTGAGGGTCGTCTATGAAATACAGAATAAAGTAAAAGATAGATGAAGTAATAAAAAAGATTGGCAGTCTAGAAAACAGAAATCCTTGTTAGGTTTAAATTTAAATTTTCAGCGAAACTTTTTGGGCATTGTTGAAAAAACAAATAAAAAAGAACAAGTAGGTAATATTCAGCCGCGTCTTATAAGAAAATTTGAAATTGTTGCACCGTTAAGTCAAAATGTTACGAATGCATTGTCATATAATGACTTAACGAACTTTTTGTTGAACGTATTATATATAATACCCTTAATAGTAAAAATGTTCGCTCAATTCCCAGTCAAGATTGTTCGAGCGAAACAAGCCTTTATCTGCGTGACGCCATTGGCTGTTTCAAAAAAAGACCGCGCCGCGCTATTGGTTGAAACGAATAGCTTGCGTGTTCTTTATTGGGAATAATTTTAACAGCCGTGAGTGCCAGTATTAAAAGCTTTAAAAGGGTTTTTTTTCATTGTAGGGGTTGATTTATTATAGGATAGATAAACGAATTGGGGTGCTGACGTGGCATTACCACATCAGCCTTAAAAAAGTTTAGTGCTGAACGTTAGACCTCTGGAAATAAATAAAATTTGCATCATCTAAAGTTTGTTTTAAGAACCCAAAACCTCTTAAAATCGGAAATTTACAATAGAAGAGAAATACTTTTAATTTTTATTTTAATTCTTAGCGACTTAATTTTTGCGACGAGACGAATAAGCTGGTGGTAAGTGACACGCCTGGCCATGGCAGTAACAGCCAAATTGCATGCAATTGTTGCAGTGCCACTCAGAGCTTTAAATTGCGCCCGTCACCCTGAGATCTTAAGTTGACAAGTCCCATGTGCCTGTAATTTCACCAGCACCCTTGCCCTTCAAAACCGGAACACAGTAATGCTCACATTACTGCTTGGCGGCAGAAATAGGTAAGAGGGCAGTACTTCTCTGGACGCACGTTTCGGATCCTATACAGGTCCCATGGTCACGATTCAGACCCGAAAAAAAGTAGTTTCAATTCCTATTAACAAATTTTTACTTTTTTATGGCTAGTCTGCTGATGAGTGGATCCATACAAGAATACAAGAATACAAGATATTTATTCGCCGAAAAATGTAGTTTACAATGGTGTTATAGTATATAGTATATTATTATTAGATCGTACATTTCACCAAAACTTGGCATGCGAATATTTTACACAATTCTTATTTCAATCACGCACAGTGGTTAAATTTTACATTTTATGTTATCAATTAAAAAATCATTTATATTGTAGTAGCATTGTGTAACTAACAAATTATGTAATTTTATTTTAAATTGCCTACAATTTAGTTCTTTAACTGGATCTGGTATTTTATTAAATAATTTAAGTGCCAATATAAACATCGTTCTATTGTAAAATTCCAAGGTGGGGCGTTGTTTTGGCCGTATTTCTATTTTGTTCCTTGTTTTCCTGGGATGTCTGGTTTTCACTAGATTAAAGTTGCCTGGATTTTGTTTTATATAAACACAGGCCTCGTAAATATACATAGATGGTAGGGTTAAAATCTTTAGTTTTCTAAAATAGGGTACACAGCTTTCTCGCTGGCCCACACCAAACATGGCCCTGACACATGATCTGGATTCAGTGTTCTTTTGTTTAGCCTATTGCGCTCTAAAAAACATATATATTACAATTGAGTCGAATTTAGCTTGGGAAATTAGTAATTTAATCAATCTTACATGATTAAATTATTTTTTTTAAATTATTGCTTCAATGGAAACAAGTTACATTAAATACAACAACATCTTAGATTTTAAGACTTTCGTGGTTAGTTAATTTGGTGAATAGATCGTCATCATATTAGCCGGAAGGCGTCCACAGCTGAACATAGACCTCCCCCAAATATTTTCAGACGATCGGACGCGACGTGTATCCATTGGTTACCAGCAGTCCGTCTAGTAGGGAGCCGTCCCATTAAACGCCTCCCGGTTCGTGGTCTCTATTCGAGAACCTTTCTGCCCCAACGGCCGTCAGTTCTACGAGCTATATGCCCTGCCCATTGCCACTTCAACTTGTTAATCTTTTGAGCTATGTCGGTGACTTTCGTTCTTCTACGGATCTCCTCAGTTCTGATTCGATCACGTAGAGAAATGCCGAGGATTGTTCGCTCCATAGCTCGTTGAGAGACTTTGAGCTTTTTTATGAGGCCTATAGTAAGCGACCACGTCTCAGAGGCGTAGGTCAGGTGGTGAATGAATAATTGATTGAAATGATTAGTTATAAATATACAAGACAAGCTCAGACTAAGTTTTTTTTTCAAGCGATTATCTTATTGACAATCTTCCAGATCAAACCTGCATAATATTGCTGTGGATAGACAATATAGGTATATTATTACAATAGACATGTTAAAAGTGTCAGGGATCAAACACGTTGTTGCCAATTATTCAAAATCAGGTTTTTCGATAGACTCTTAAGTTTTTTTTACCAAGAAATATTATGAACGAATGAAAAATTGAAATAAATGGTTTATTATCATACCACCACAGCGATTCGAACCGTTAGCCTCTTAATCGAGTTGTAACCGTTTCTTATTGTGCTGCCATCGCTCCTCCGCCACTTCGAATTTGAATACATTAAAAAAAAGAAAATTCCTTATTTTACCACAAATAATGCTCACTCTACCCTAAAGGCAATTCGTCGGAACAATTCTCGTATCATTTATTACAACTTATCCGAGCAACGCTCAATTATAGATATACATCTTTATATATTGCCTACTAGTTTTGCCCCTCGACTATACGTGTAGTTCTTGTTTCTTTTTACGTTTATTTCTAAACTGTGATTACTGAACTGTAATTTTTTCATAGTAGATATAGAAATGAGACTCCAGTGACTGTTATAAATTATATTATAAGATCTTTCAACATAAATCCAAACAAAAAAAAACCACATCTTTTCGAGCCAAAGATGTTTTTCTTAATTTATTATTTATTTATTTTATCTTTAATTCAGACAACGGGGTCCATAAATTGGTTAGTAACAGTTTTCTACTTGACTATGTTAGTAAAAAGAAAAAACATAAACAGAAATAATACTATAATACAGAAATAATACAGAAATAATCAGCCCTATCAACATTCTGTTATTATAATGGACGCAAAAGGCGCTAATGGCCTTCTGCGTAAAGTTGGACCATACGTTGCATGTGTAGTGTATTTGCCCGTGATTTTTGCTTGCTCACTACAGCGCCGTCCCTATCTACCGACCCGCCGAGAGATAGGGTTTTCCGGAGAGACTACGGGCTCGACGGCAAGACCAGGGTACGGCGGGCGTCTTGGTCAAGCCCTCCGCCAGGCGTCTCTGGCGGACCCGGACTTGGGTATGGACTTGCCGGGGTTTATGGTTAGCTGCAGGGACGAAAACGTTCGCCTGCTCCAGTAGTGCGTGCCCGAGCGCATCTTAGTAGCGGTCTAGTTGAACGCCTGAGGCGAGGCGACGCGCGGGGTACATGAGTTGCCCTTTAAGTCGGTGGCTATGTCCGGACATTGTAGCAGGACATTACCACTTGTCATGACATGATGTCATTGGATAAAGTAAAAAATAAAACGCAATGTGACAAAAATGTTTATATAAATATGAATGAGAGATACGAAAATTAAGAAAGGAACGTTTTGACATGTGGTCTCTTGCCAATGTCAATGTCACTTTGAGATTGAGAACAGTGTGACCATTTGTGGCGGATTTCTGCCATTTGGGCAGATTTAATTTTTATTCATTTTCATTGCGACAGAACGTGTTAACTTTGTATTAAATGTGGTCGAGTTTGGCAGATTTAGGAATATTCAGCAAGTTCTTTATATAACCCCAGCTTCTGCAGGCTGTACTCAATTAGCTTTTTTGATGCTTTGATAATGAATCACAAGTATTGATAAAAACCTATTAAATAAAAAAATATTATTTTGGCTACCGGTATCTAATCCAGTATCAAGTTTATTTTAGATCCGAGAACTAGATTAATTTCCTATGTGTAACAACCACGAATACTTTACAACCACGTATATTTTAGAAGCAATAGAGTTCCTTGTGAAGGAGTTCGTCCAGGTCAAGTACTTTCACATTACCTATTTCTTCCGCCAAGTAGTAATGTCAGCATTACTGTGTTCCCATTTTGAAGCGTAAAGGTGCTGGTGAAATTACAGGCACATGGAGCTTGTCAACATAATATATTATGTCTCAGAGTGACGAGCTCAGGGGCAGTGCCCCTCAGATCTTTGTGTTTCAAAGCTCTGAGTGACACTGCAATTATTATGGATAGGCGTATCGCTCACCATCAGATACTTACACGACTTGGTCGTCCCGTAACTTCGTTTCATAAAAAAAATTAATTGATACGCACAAACAAACATGGCTACTCCTTATTGTAGATAATGAAAAAAAAAAAAGATATATTTGCTCGTTTCTGAATATATTCTCATAGCGTATGATTAGAAAAGATATTTGGCAGAAGACGGCCATTTTTATATATTCATTAGATATTTTTTGCTGATAATAATTTGTTACGTACTTTTACCTATGTATTTTATTACAGATACGACATAGAACGTAAGTTACGAAGAGCATCTATATTATTCTTTTTTTTAGAATTAGGCAAAATGTGAACAAGGAATATGTCTTAAATATATTTCTTTGCACAGGTATAGGAAAACATCGTGACAATTGATGACATAATTATAATATTTACAAGTGAAACCACAATGTGTTATCTTTTAAGGTTCGTTTTTTGTTTGGAACCTCAGCTTCTTTAACTTTTTTATAGTGCAAGTTATTGAAATACATTATGCATCAGTAAAGTTCCATGTGACAGAGTTCGTCCAGGGAAGTACTGACACCTTACCTATTTCTGCTGTCAAGCAGTAATGTGAGCATTATTTATTATTAAAGCTCTGAGTGGCACTGCAACTGTTATGGATAGACGTGTCGCTTACCACCAGGCGCACGACTTCTTCGTCCCATCAGTTGCTGTTATAAATAATGTAAATATAAAAATTTCACATTCAAAGTTCAATAAGTACTGACTATTATGAGAAACAAATAACGTATCTAATAATTATAAGAACCATGTGTCAGAAAATCCATATCCATTTACTGGTCTCAAACTAGGGAATTCTGAGTGAGTTCCGTTGCTCTGGTACTCATAGCACAGGGGTGCTATGAGTACAAGAGCAACGGAACTCACTCTGGGGCACTTCCTAGAACACCCAGACTAGAACCAATTTGGAAAATTTTATTCCTACATTGGTCCTACCGAGAATCGTACCCGGGCCCTCCTTAGTGTCCACGGTGCAAACAGTTGGGCCACCGAGATCGTAAAATTATAAGTAACGTTTTAGAGAATTTTGTTTTACAATATTCATTTAAATGGCCCGTATCGTCTTTCTTGCTTTCTTATTTTTGTGTTAATTTTAAGTTGTCATGTTGTATGTGTCCTTTCTTTCTTTCTTATATTTCTCTTCGGGCAATCGGTGGAGGACCATAGCCTTATACAGTTTGCCCTAGAAACATTATCTAGTAAAAATGAAATGAAAAGTATATTTAACCTGTAGTATTGTAAAAAAAAATATAATGAGAGGTTATTACATTGACTTACAAATAAATGGACGACGGGTCTAATACAAAAACCACGAAAAAAGTGTCCCAAGTCAACCTATTTAAACGTAGTGACATGTAAAGGAATATGAAAAAGCTAAAACGTTGAATTTAAATTGTAATGTCATCGCAGTACTGTCTAATTTTGCTTGCTTCGCTGTCAGAAGAAACAAACGAAGACTGAAGCGTGAATGACGCTCTGCATACGATTTTAACGCCCTATAAGTTCGGACACTTTTTAGCGCGGACCCGACGTCCATATAATTGTATGTCAATGGGTTATTACATCTGTATATAAATAAATAAAAATAATTTATTTCAGAGAATTTACAGTCCACTTCGTTAGTAAATTTTAACTTATGTTTATTGTTTATGTAACTACGAAATTGAAGAAGAATGAAATAAAAAGTACAAAAAACTGCGGTGACAGGACGTCATATCTGGCATGATCACAAATATCCCAGAACCTAAAGGGCAGATCAGAGTCCAATCTATTCCGTATCACCTTGATAACTCTGTTCGAGCTTTCTCGTACTTACGACAGACAGGATGCCACCTTTATTCGCTTTAGAGCATAGAAACATCGGCAAACACTCCGAAAGCACTTCAGTAGCGAGAAAGCCGAAAATGAGTCCTGAACACACTATTGTATTGAATGAGCTGGGATTGTTTTAATAGTAGTAGATAGAGCTCCTTGTGAAAGAGTTCGTCCAGGTTAGTATTGCCACTTCTCCTGTTTCTGCCGTCATTCAGTAATATCAGCATTACTGTGTTCCGGCTTTGACGCGTAAAGTGCTGGTGAAATCACAGGCACATGGGACTTTACAACTTACATCTCAGGGTGACGGGCGTTAAAGCAGTGCTCCTCAGATCTTTTGGATAGGTGTGTCGAGTGACGGGGCGAACAACTTGTTCACTTGAATCATAAAAAGACATTAGGTTTTCAGAATAATTTACGTCGTAATAGTATTATACGTCGGAAAGTCCTATAATTTTTTCCATCAAGGTCACCCTACTAATTATATACCATTTCTCTTTCTTATACGCTTATCATTTATTAGACTCTTATCGTGCCAGCGTCGTATTACGCATATTTGTTATAGCTGTATTATATTAAGAGAATATTACTACATAGTTATGTTCCTTCTGAATTCTGAAAAGTGAATGAGATATCTTTTTATTTATCTGAACATATAATTACGATATGCGAAGTAGGTATTAATTAATCGATCCAAGGATTTTTTCTTAATGTTCGGGCTTTGTATTAATAATTATTTTTATTTATTTATTTAAAGACAGCCAGTGGTAGATGCTATACATTTTAGGAATACAGCAGACTTAAACATACCGTAGTGGTCACAACATGCAAAAGAAAACGCAAAAAGAAAATTTAAGCAATAACAGGGGGTAGAAAAAGTAAATTGATTTTAATTAATATTAAGTAAAGAAAAATAAACATTATAAGATACGCCCAAATAGATTCCTTCGTAATTTAGATTTAAATAAGTACATGGAGCGAATCGTTGAACCAACCTCTTACGTAACACTTTACGTAAGTCAAACAACAATTTCTTTGCTTTTTAACTTAAGTGTATCCTTTTTTATGTACATTTTAGGTTCTATGTTTGTAACTAAATATAACACTAAGGGATTTCTTTTCTTTTAAACTCATGATATACATAGAAAAGGATATATTTATGTTACAAAGCAAAAAATTATATTTTGATTTCAACTACTTACGTGGGCGGTATCTATTGTTTGATCAAGTGCGTTAAAGGTTCTTGACAACCTAGCGATAACGGAGTGATACTAAGGGTCGTATTCCAGAACTCTACTCAATACTCAAGTCAGGACTTGAGTATTGCAGTGAGCACTGAAAATCATACTCAAGTCCTTGCCATTAGGGTCGTATTTCCAGTGCTTGAAATCATACTCAAGTCTGCTCAAATCCTGACTTGAGCATTGAGTACAGTTCTGGAATACGACCCTTAAAGTTGATCCTAGAAGGCGGCGGATGGAGTAGTGCGACTGAAAGACGGGGCACCCAGCTTGGGGCGCGGATTTTAAATGATTGTAAAAGAGGAGGGCAACAGCTTTCATTCAGTCTCCTTTTTGAAATGCCTAGTTTATCCAAGTGGAGATTCGAAGGCGAATAGGAATGGGTAAAGGTGCTATGGTTCAACTGCAGAGAGTATGCAAGGACCGTAACATCGTGAAAACTAAGATGAGATTGGAGTTCTCTTGGTGTTTTCCATTTTTAACTATGAAGCGGAAACGTGGATATTAAAAAAACTTTTATTGGCAATACTAATTGAAAATTCGAGAACCCTTCTCTAGCTCAGTATTACATATTACTCTGCACTATAGAAAACAATAACTGAAATAGTTTCAGACACAAGTTTTTTTACTTACTTCGTTTCATCTTTCAAAAAACGAAAAAAAAACCCTCTTTTTACCCCGTTTAGATGATTATAAACAGCCATAGACAGCACAATTCACGACCATTATAAATAGTAAGGTAAAATGATGTTATATATTAACGTACAAACGTAATGAAAAAATGAAAACTATTCAAATATCAAAGCCGTCTTAGAGCGAAAACGGCTCGCCGACAGCCTTGTTCTCGTTCAGTCAATGTGATCGTCAATGTGCGGGGCGTGGTGCTGTATCTAAAGCTAGGGAGGGGCGGAGAGTGTCCGTTCTCATTACTTATTTGTTCTCTGCCAAAGACCTCCATAGATGGCACAGCGTTGTCATGCGGAGCTTGTTTCCGCGGGAGAGTCACAACCCTCAGTAATGAGGTATAGGACGCTAGGAGGAGGAATTTATCCAAATAGGTTGGGAGTTCAATACAACTAGAGAGGTATTTGGTGCAACGGGCTGGTGTCCGCAACTCGACGTCAAGGCGCCTGTTTTGCGTGTGGAACTAGAGGAGTAATTTCTTTAATGGGTACTTGAAAATCGTGATATTTAATCAATTTAATTTGTGGTAATTATTATGTTAGTTCTTGCATGGTTATAGTTATGTACAAAGTTGTCTATCCAACGTAACAACGTAACTGTTTGTTGCTTATGTGTTAATAATGAAATGTATTATATGATGCTGTATTTTCCCAAACAAAAAGAAAGTAAATAAGGCGCGTGACGTAATGACAGAAGTTTAAAATCAGTTAAGACTCTTGTAAAAGAATTCGTCCAGGGAAGTACTGCCACCTTACCTATTTCGGCCGCCAAGCTGTAACGTGAGCATTACTGCGTTCCGGTTGTGAAGGGTAAGGGTGCTGGTGAATGAAATTACAGAAAGGACTTGTCAACTTATGTCTAAGGGTGACGGGCGCATTGGTAGTGCCCCTCAGATCTTAGCGATTTACAGTTCTGAATGGCAGTGCAACTGTGATGGACAGGCGTGTCGTGTAAAACCAGGCGCATGACTTGTTCGTCCCGTGACTTGGTATCATAAAGGAAATATGAAGCATATCGTTGTTATTATATTTGGAATAGGGGTAACTTCTTCGTAGTGTTCTATTTCCATGGATGATAATAATGCGGGAAATGGCACTGCCATGGATTTGAAGTTTTCATAGATGACATTTTTCAACCCCTACAACCCCTATGTCCCTTAAGGGCTTCAAGCTCAGCGAGTATTTTATCCAAAAGTAATCAAATTCATCATCAAAAATTGTTACGCATAGGAAATGAAACTATTTTTCGCGTATATTTGTTTTTTCAAACAGACCGACGTTTCTTTTTACAGGTCCCATGGATTTTAATATTAGACATAACTGGTTAATGACTGTACCTACCACCTCAGTCAACCGTGACCATGGAACCTGTAAAGGGCCCGAAACGTCGGTTTGTTTGAAAAAACAAATATACGCGATTTAAATCTGAAAAAATAGTATCATTTCCTATATTATAATGAAGTTTTCAATTTTTTTGTAAAATAAGCGAAAAGTAGCCAAAGTTACGTTACGGGTTACTCTATCGACAAATAAAAATAAATACAAGAAGTTACGGTAAAAATATTGTAAAATTTTATATTAAAACAATCTTGAGACCAATGGTTTTCTTCCAGCAAAGTTACCATTACCTAACCCTGTGTAGGTGTCTACCCTTAACGCAGTAAATTACTTAATAAACTCAACAGATCCTTTTTATTGGCGCGCCCTGTCAGCCCGCCTTAATTAAGGCGGCCACACATTATCGGTGAACAATATACGAGGGGTCGTAGATATACCTACATTCGATCTAACTGGATAACCTATTACACAGTTTGACCATTATTGCCAACTATAAAATGTTCACTGTGAAAAAATCTCTTTGTGGTCAACCTCAAGTCTCCTCACTGTAGTAAGGTCAGTGTAGGTAATAAGGCTTAGCGTAATATGGCCACATCTGCAAAGTTACAACTTTTCAAGAGCGAGTGAACGAAATTGGACATAGTTATGCAAACAAGAACCAAGCCACACCTCGAGTGAAATTGAGTTACCTATATATTTAGGTAGAACACCAGACATGTCCTTTACCCGCTCACAAAAGATCCTGGCATAATACCAAGCCAAAACGGGGAAAATAAAGGTCCTTCAGGCTACCAACCCTAAATAAGTAACTTTTTATTATGATAATGGTGATGGGTGATAAATTTTTCATACATTTCTCGTAGATGGCGCTACGACTAAAAAGTCGTTGAAAAAAACCAAATACAAAGACACGGCGCAAGCACATAGAAAAATTAGTGAGGTCCGCTGGTTCGTTCCGTGACTTAGTCGGTATAGCGTCTGGCACGGTAAGCTAGAAGACGTCGATTCGAATCCGGCCGGATCGAAGGAATTTTGTCTGAGTGTTCGATCTTTGTATTAATAATTATAACAAACTTTTTAATAGCTAAAGAAACTAGATCATGGTTCTCGTTAACCAAATAAAAACATACATAACGTTTTCTATTTATTGCTGTATAATATAATAGTTTCCCTATATCATTTTCAATGCTACACATAACTCACGTTGTTTGTCTCAAATAACTTACCTATTTATTTCTTCACACTGTTTTTACAACAATCTAATTATCTCGAAAGTGACATTTTGTTGGTTGGTTCTAGTTTGCATAACTATGTCCAATTATCGATAACTTTCATGCTAAAAAGTAGAAGAGTTATAATTTCAGATACACGTGATTTGTTTCATGTAGTTCGCGTTATTTTTATGAATGTCTTGTGATAAAAGTTATTTTATTCTATTTGATCATCATTTATGTGACTTTATTACATTTAGAGAGTTTGCGCTCTAGTTGTTGACCGATTCGATTTGATATCGTGCAATTCCTTTACATTTTTATTCACAACACCCGAATCGAATGTCAAACTGTCGCATTCGAAACAGGGGGTCTACTCTCGACCTCCGTCCGACATCCGTCCGAAACAATTACTGCCAAATAAGCAATACTTGACCAAATGAAAAGACGCGTGATGCGAATGAAGCTTCATACTTGATACTTGTCTTTTAATTTTGTCGAATATTACTTATTTGACAGTAATTGTTTCGGACGGATATCGAGAGTAGACCCCCGAACCGAAATGACGTCAGACCCGTACGATTACTTCTCGACCGGCAACGTTATTCAGGACACAGTTATCGAATGAGAGTTACCGATTTTACAAAGCAAGAATGTAATATGGAAATCTCATAGTATTTTAAATGGATTTTGTTCAATTTTATTAATTTATTTTAATGCAAGACTAATGCATTTTTATATTTTAGGCCTTTGAAGTCTTGAAAATGTATATAAAAGGATTTAACTAACTCGAGATTCGGTTAAAATATCGAAGAGTTCTGAATCGGGGTCCAGGTGATCTTCTTATCGTATAGATGACATATACTATTATGTTAGCCATCATCGAGAAAGTATTTGTCAGTCTGCGTAAAATACCCGCTGATTGTAGCCTATGGTGTGCCAGACGTAAAGATAGGAGTGATAGTATATAATAGTAAAAACAATATGATATTCAATAATCTTCTTCCTGTTCTCATTCCACGCTAGGTGGGGTCAGCACAACGTGTATTTTTCTTCCATTGTCCCCTACCACCCACACCTTTCTTACCTATGTCATCTTTCACACAATTCGTCCACATTCATACCTAACTCTCTTCTCGTTACATGACATTCTTCCATAACTCCGCATCTTTTCTGTCACTGGCGCGACTTTCAAACTTCCCCTGATGTACTCATTCCTTATCTTATCCTTTTTCATCACTCCACACATCCATCCCAACATGCGCATTTCCGCTGCATGCGCAGTTCGTTCATTCTCCCTTTTCATCGCCTAACATTCTGATCCACACAGTACGACAAGGCTAGTCACGTTCTTGTACATTTTCCCCTTTAGCTTAAGTGGCATGGGCCGATCGCAAATTGTGCCTGTGATCCGTCGCCATTCCTTCCATTCTGCACTTATCCTGTTCTTTACGTCCCGGTAAATCTCGCCGTCGTTCTGTATCAACGAACCGAGGTGCCGAAAATCGGAACAGACTGGTAGGGATACCATCTAAGGCAATATTGGTAAAACCGGAGACACTGACAAAGTCGAGAAAACGCTGTTCGGTTTTCGACTAATTCTCATGATATTGATGACATGATGTTCAATAATATAAGCGTCATATTACCAGCCACTACATGGCACATGTCATGTTAAACGATGGCGTTTGGAAGGGAATAAAACCAAGAAATAAATTTAAATAATAACGTTTATATTTTCTTTTAAAATTAATTATAACTTTATACAATAATCTTAAACTAGGAAGTTATTTTAATGTCTTTAATAAACAATTTAATTCTAATACGTACTATGAACACTTATAATTTATTTACAAATTGTTTTATACTGTTTGTGTACTATCACCAAAGTTGACGGTTTTTCACCTTAAGGGTTATTGGGTGCAGGCAGCAGTTGCCAGAAGCAGCCGCAGTCGGCTTGTTCTTGTCAACCATTGGCGTTTAAAAATAAGAGACAGGATTATCTACATTCTGCACTTATAAAGAACACTGTTTTAGCACTGGTAAGGTTTGTTTGTTTATAAAAAGCAACCTCCAGAGTTTTTTACTCATGTTCTTCAGATGAACCTGCCTTCAACTAAGTAGTAGAGTCTAATCAATGTGACCATTTCATGCGTGAAATAAAAATAGTTTGAGTTTGCTATTTGCTTTCCTGACAGTACTTTACAAAATTTTACAAGTAATCCCGAGATGCGGGTTTCTTTTAATTAGTCCTTGTGGTATTCTTCGATATTTTCCTACTCTGTTTTTGTAATTTTTTAGTTTACGGTAGATTGTGAGAATAATAATAATCTGTAACACCCTACCCTACTGTACCCTTTTGACACGTCTCTGTAATATTTTTGTTAGGTACCTTTTTTGTCATTCTTGTATTGCTTGTATTTGTTTTCATTTATTTTATACATTTAAAACAAAAATTATATTTTCTACTTACGCCATTTTGTGCCCAGTGACACGCCCTCTCCTTTAAATAGGTTCTTATCCTTTATTAATACGATTAAGTATTTAAAATTCACAAATAATTTTGTGATTGTCTATTGCACAAATAATCCTACAAATTACAAGATTATAATTAATTAAAACTTTGGTATAAACAACATGCTACAGAAAAACGTACTATGTGCAATTTGTGACATTTTGAGACGACGTAAATATACTGATTTTTTTTCTTAAAAAACTCATTTATAAAATATGGAATGGCATTTTATCTCTTTTTAACCATGTACTTTCTACTGCTAGACATGAATAACATTATATTCAACTTAGAAGTTATTATTGTGAATCTTCACCAAACCATAAGGATCTTACCACACTTATTAGTGCAAACGAGACCAAAAAAGACGCATAATGTCTTTTTCGTTCTTATTACATAGACATTAAACTTTTTGTGATCGGCTTAGTGCGACTGCGTGTAGACAAGTGTGGTTTCACCCTTATATCGATTGTTATATTATACAAGTATTTATTCAGTAGAATACTTAACAATGTCTTTTACTTCATATTATATTAAAATTAAACTTATCTATATTCTTAAATACAATATAATATTACGAAGATAATAAATAAGCTTATTTTTTTATTTACAAAAAAATATACACCCTAATCACAATAATTAATTATTTATTACAAGTTTAATTATTTATATACACTGGGTAGAGATTAAATTTATTTTCAGAAAAACAAAATTATGTGGTTGAAATTGTTAACAATAATAGGACAAGCTAAAATGTCACCACACAGAACAAACTTTAAGCCGGCGGCCGCTGATCTTTGTATTAATAATTACCACAAACTAGTGGAGTCATTTCACATTAAAAATAATTGAATATCAATTCAATAAAAACTTAAAGGGTTTTAAGTTTAAGAAATAAGATAGTAAAAAAGAAATAAACAATAAACTTGATCTGACCAGCTTATAGCGCAGGCCACACTGCGAACTAAGCTAACCGAGCTAACTAAACTAAATCAACGATCCCGCTAAGCTATGTAAAATATGTCGCCCTTATGCCGTCATTCACCCCCGCACGTATCCAAAGTCACTACAAACTTTGTATTTTCTTAGCTTATGTTTGCATGCAACTACGTGAGCGAAGATAAGTCAGCTTCGTTCGCGGTGTGCGCTTAAGCCTTGTAGTAACTAGCATGTTTCTTACCAATTTCAGTCAATGAAATACGCTTACGTAAACTCGCTCTCTGATTGGTCAATTGAATTAAAACATTTCAGCCATCATGAATTTGTACCCTTGGCATAATAAAGCATGTAATCATATCGCACTGCTGTTACAATAGTTTTGTGACTCAAAAAACGTAAAATTTGTTTGTCTGCAATAAAATTGTCATTAGAATATTGTAAGAAACCATGGCTTACTTAACCCAGAATGAGACAAACTTTTTTGTGAACTAACCTGGATAAAACAGTAATAATTTTTTACTTTTATTTTCAAATATACTTCTAATTGGCAAATAGGAGTTGTTTAGATGTGTAATTAGTTTTTCAGCTATATTCTGAATAAATTCATTTTTTGAGTTAATACACTATTGTAATAGCAGTGCAATGAAGCGAGGCACTTGTGACATAGTGCTTTTATCACAAGTTATAAAAATAATACGCCTTTTCAAGCACAAAGAAGTTGTCGACTAATTTAGTTTGCAGAATCTTTAAACCCTGTTCTCGAAGCACGAAATCCGTTGTGACGATGCTGATCTCCTTTATCGTCTTCCCTGTGTGGACCTTTCTTTTTTAAGCTAGGCCACATACTTTGGACTTGATTAGTTTTTATTGAAAACAAAATAGAGTTGAATTTGAATCTGGAACCTTGACTTGATTTACATCTTTTTAATAATGATCTTCAACATTTCTCTCTAATGGTTCATCCTCAAGTAAAACTCTAACTTCACCTTCATTATTTGTTTTCAAATTATTAGATATACGTATACATAGGCCCTCTTTGGGTCCTTCCTTCTCGTTTTTTATTTGCTAATAAATTCATGTGGACCTAGCTTTTTCTTACTTTTCGCTAAAGCTAGTTTTTCCCACTATGGGAGGTCTACAGACTCGAACGGCTCTGTCTTTTCGTTGACGGACTTAGGGAGTAGTTACGAGGTCATCTATAGTGCAGAAAACGGCCGTAGCTACAGATTTTGTACTTCGAGAGTAGCGCCCTGTCTCTTGCGTACGCAATATAATAACGCTGAAGCTCGCGTCGTTCATGGTACTCTCACGAAAGAAGTCTTTAAACAGAATACGTGGCTGTAGCAACAGCCTGCCGGAGAATACCGCGGCTAGAAGTGAGCGCCTTATGGTGCGGCATTTAATAATAAGCATAAAATCCGTAGTACAATTTAAGTACTAATTATAAGTTTATTGTTATTAACATTTCACGTATCTTTGTTGTTTGTAATATAGATTTATTGTTATTATTACGCCAAGGGTGCAATTTTTTCTGTATTTCCTAAATTTGCACAGACGGATTTACAACTGCATGGAAATTACAGAAAATAACCAATAAAATTAATATAACAATAATAATTAAAACAAAAAACCTAAAATTACTTATTTCTCTACATTGATATTGAAATTCGAATAAGCGGGCCTCAGGCTTGTTTCCGCGTTGACAGGGGATGGAGGTGTGGGGGGGATGTACGGGTATCTTGGGTAAGGCGGGTATGGGTACGGGTACCCTGTGGGTAGGAGCTGTGGGTTGTGGAAAGGTAAAGGTAGCCCCGGGGATGGGTAGCCATAGGGTAAACCTACTGATGATGCTGCAGCCTGGAGGATAGAAGCTGCGAACGCCGGGTCGCTGTAGACAGCCGCGTAGGGCCAGGCGACGGCAATGCGTTGACGTTTGTCTTTCATTCGACGATTTTGGAACCATACCTGTAAAGAGACGGATTTTGAGTTACAACGTTCTGGTTTTCGATAGTCTTTATAAGACAGTTGTTTTTTAATCGAGACGTCGATGGTTTCACTTCTGGTTGATAGCCTCGAAAATTTCGCGAGGGTGATGTATGGAAAATAAAGGTGTGCTGCCACAGAACTTCAAGCACTTCTACTGTGTTTATTACACAGTAGAAGTGCTTAGTGGACGGGGTACGTGTGCCAACAGTACATGGTGTCTGCATCTTTGAGCTCGAAAAGGTATGTATTCGAAAATCGTACAAAAATGTCTTACTTTACCACTTTGGAGGGCAAAAATAATAGTTGCACGCGTAATATTATTTATGATGGTGTATCGTAGTCTTATTTTATTTGATTTTAATAATTTTCTCATTTCCGTTTTTTGTAACAGATTTTTTGTTTGGTATAAGAAACGAAAGTGAACTAATACCGCTGCAATATGATCGACTTTTTTTTGGAGAACGTTAATAGGTGAGAATCGTTCTTCGTCTTTCAGCCATTGCCTTTAGATGGTAGCACATTCAATGAAATTTTAATATAAAATCAAACCGTCGTAACTTGGTATAGTAGGTATTGAACCTTCAACGTGTGACAACTGGGTAAACGTTTAAATTATTGCGATTACGACGCTAGATATCTGTGTGAACAGACATATTGTACCAGCACGTCAACTAACCAAACGTTTAATTTTTTATTCAATTGAATTGAATTGAAATCCTTTAGTTTATTATAATTATTATTATTAATACAAAGATCGAACACTCAGAAAAAAATCTTGTAAAAACAAAAATAATTGAATACCAATTCAATAAAAATTTAAATACAATGAATAGTAACGTCTCTAGCCGGGGTTGGCAGCTGTAAAGGTAACTGGGTAGCGAAACATCATAGATTTCTCATAGATACGACGCAAGCACATAGAAAAATTCGTGAGGTCCGCTGGTTCGTTCCGTGGCTTAGTTGGTATAGCGTCTGGCACGGTATGCTTTAAATCCGGCCGGATCGAAGGAATTTTTTCTGAGTGTTCGATCTATACATTAATAATTATAACCAAACGTTGTTTCATTGAGCTATCCCTGTATAAAGTAACAGTAGAGCTTCTTGTGAAAGTGTTCGTCCAGGGAAGTATTGCCACAGTACCTAATTCTGCTGCCAAGCAATAATGTCAGCATTACTGCGGTTCGCTTTTGAAGGGAGAGGGTGCAAGTGAAATTACAGGCAAATGGGACTTACAACTCTTTTATTTTTATTAAAAAAAAGCGCGCATTTGACCATTGAAATGACAATGAGGTCGACGATGTAGCATGCACACATAAATAATGCCTATTCACTCTCGCGTTGAAAAGGTCAAAGTTATATCGTTCGGGTAATAAATCTGCAGGCAGGGAATTCCACTCCTTAGCCGTTCTTCATATAAATGGTGGATTTTCAGTCTACGTTTAGTCGTCTGATGATGGTAAGAGGAAGGTGGAATTGAATAATGCATTTCCATCGCACACTCTCCGTGACATATTCAAGGTTTTGCAGCCTCGCCACAGCTAAATCCGACTCACCTATAAGACTCTCACATAGATCTCAGGATGACGGGTGCAGTGGCAGTGCCAAGCGTACACTGCGACCTGAACGGCACTGGTTATGGACAGGCGTGTCGCTTACCCCCAGGTTTTGCAACAACACGACTCGTTCGCCCCGTCACTTCGTATAAAAAAGAGCTAATATAATTTAGCATGAGATTTTATAACTTATTAAAACACTAAAGTGACAATTTCTTTTATGATAACTAATCAAGCGAGTCTATTACGATTGGATACGATAGGCGTTTATGACGGTGCTAAATTATTCCGCTAAAGTAGGTTATATTTTGTGTCAGTTTTTCAAATGAAAGCTGTTTTTTGTTGATCGAATGTAAAATATCATCATAAATTCGAAAGGAGTTTAGTCGAGTTATTTTGTTTTTATAAGGTTTTTGTGATTTAAATCGCGTTTATTTGTTTTTTCAAACAAACCAATATTTCGGGCCCCTTTCTTTTTGTCCAATTAGCATTAATATTAGTCGTAACTGGTTGATTACTTTACCATCTCAGTTAACCGTCACCACGGCTAAAAGGGCCGAAACTATCTGAAGAGTCCAGGGAAATAACAATCAAAGTCACTTGAGGAGAATTTTAGGAAAAAATAACTTTTAAATTTGGAAAACTTTTAAATATTGCTGAAAAGGACACGCACAAATACTACCTGAAATAGAAGTGAATGTTGACATAAATGTATAAATCTTTTTTAACTTTTCTACCTTTTTGTCGGAACCTTTTTTATGACTAAAGGCAAAAGCAAAATTTTCAGGAAATTACTCTGCGTTTACCAAACTGGATGGCGGTACTAACTTAAAACGTGTTTTAAGTGACTTAGATCATTCTTTTCCTCTCTCTTAATTTAGATTCGAAAAAAAAAAATTACTACGAAGTGTTACGCTTCCACATTTATATGGCTAACGGCTATGGAGTGAAATTCCTTGACTGCAGCCATATTCCCTGAACGCTATAAGTTGGGCCTTTTCAAGGCGAGAGTGAATAGGCATTATTTGGGTGTGAATGCTCCGTCGTCTACCTCATCTTCACTTTGCATAAGGTGAGTTAGAGGTCAAATGCGCACGTATTCTTTAAAAAAAATGTTTTAACTATATTATTATTTTATTATTATTATAATAACAATATTTATTGCGGGCATTTGGGATCTAGTGCATACGATACGGACTCAAACTTGGTTCATAAGTTTTATATCCACGTACATATAATTTCTGTGTATATACAGGGTGTAATAGTTAAGTGCGCCCTGGCGATAAATACAAGTGATATCAAAAACCTTTAAATACGTTACCTAATAAGTAATAATAAAACATAATAAAGTAGTTTGGCCTACGTTTATTTCTCTCGTGAGTTTGGGTGTAATTTGTGGTTGTCTATGTGTGTCCATGGCACCCGCGACACGGGGTGTCCCTATTTCGGGGTATGAGTGTGTGCGGGTAAAAAGAAAAACAAAACGACATCAATAACTTTTTTAAATAAAACTACACATTGAATATGACATTCGTAGATAGATATCTCAGTTTCTGAGACCCGTGAAATGTAACATCCCCTTACAGGATGCAGGAGTTTACAAGCTTGACTGTGAGTGCGGTCTCTCTTATATTGAACAAACAAAGCGAAGTATTTGTACCCGCGTCAAAGAACATATAGCTGATGTCAAACACCGTCGCGTAAACAAGTCTGCAGTCTGCGAGCATGTCATGGATAAACCTACACATTCAGTGAAGTTTGACAAGCCCCAGGTCCTTGCAAAAGAAGTCCGTTATCTACCCAGGATGCTGCGAGAGGCCATTGAAATAAAAAAACATCTTAATTTCAACAGGGAAGATGGTTTCTCCGTACCACTAGTTTGGGATCCAGTATTTCCTCTAATGAAAAACCCCAAACAGGCATAAGACTGCAGTACTAATTAATATGTTTTAGTTTATTCTAATTTCTATTATTAATTAATAATAAACTGAACTTAATAAAAATTTATTCAATAAAATAATTTGTAAAACTTAATGTAGCGTAAATTGGAATGTTTCTTTGTAAAATTAAAAATAAGGTATTTAATTAATAACTATTGTAACTATAGTAAAAAATAGGGTGATTTGCATCAATGTTAGACGTAACTGGTTGAAGACTGTACCACCTCAGTCAACCGTGACCATCGGACCTGTAAAGGGCCCGAAATGCCGGTTTGTTTGAAAAAACCAATATACGCGATTTAAATCCGGAAAAATAGTTTCATTTCCTATTCGTAGATAGGCTTTAGTTTTCTTGCTTTAAGAGGTAATTGGTTTGTTTGAATAAATAAATATACGCGATTTATATCTGAAAAAAAAAAACTTTAACTTATATATTGCTCATTTATAGTCCATTTGTTTAGGTACTTAACTAAATGTAAACAATCTTGATACATCTTTTTATTGAAACACATGCTTTACAAATCAATAGGTATAAAAATAGGCATGGAATTTCATATGAAGCTAAGTATTTGTATTTTGTATTTGAAGGTAAGGGAAAATCATTTTATAAATGTATATTTCATTAAATAGACATCTCAAGATTGTTTACATTTATTTAAGTACCAAACAGATGGACTATAGTTTCAAAGCGACAGTGTTGTACTGTCACTTTGAAATTAAATGTATATGAATGACACATCAATATAGCGAAATTTTGGAGATAGATTATTAATAAAACGCAATTTTTGAGAGAGTATTCTCTCAATGTTATTTGTCAAGTTAGTTGTCAAGTGCGATATATCGATAAAGCTATCTTTTAATTTAAAAAATGAACTGATGTTATTTTTAAGTACAAAATTTTGTATTCAAAGCAGATATTCGAAACTAAAGCCTCTCAAATGTCATATTAAATGTACGTACCTGTGTCTATATGTACCTATGGGAGCGATTAACCTTAAAATTTTGTATATTTCTAGTTGTATTTAAAAAAAGTTATTGATGTCGTTTTATTCATGCAACGAACGTACTTTCGATGTCAGTGTAAAGTGTAGGATTTTGGTATATCTTATATTTACGGAATAATTGTTAGGCTACAAGCGACGGTCACACCCTGTATAGACAATTAACAGTTAATATATACCATTTACAATTTAAACAGAACTTCTTAGGTTAAACGTATATACAATCTAAAAATACGAACTCAATAACACAAGTTAAGTGAAAATACAACAAAGTAAACAACAAAGGAACGTCGTCTGGAGCTTTTAAAAGGTCCTTAAAACGTCTTTTGTTCGGCGGAAGTGTTAATTGGCGGGAATTTTGCAGTTAAGACGAAATGGCGGCCTTTCCGCTTGGCCATAGACAAGATTATTACTTTTTATTGACTTTCGTAATGGAGGTTTAAAGAATTTAAAAGGAGAATCTTAACATAAAAATATTTAAATTTTACATTTAAGTAGGTTTTTTTAAATAAGATTTTGAATTAAGCACAAATACATAAATTGCAATGCTTATGCAAAGAACTCGAAGTGTCATAGGAAAGAAATGCCGTTTATTGATTTGTTACTGCATTTTAGAGACCGCAATAAAGATTCATCACAATAAACAAACAGACGAAAAAATCTCCATTTTATAACCTATC
Source organism: Hyposmocoma kahamanoa (assembly GCF_003589595.1). Lineage (NCBI taxonomy): Eukaryota > Metazoa > Arthropoda > Insecta > Lepidoptera > Cosmopterigidae > Hyposmocoma > Hyposmocoma kahamanoa. The sequence goes on along the minus strand of NW_020653732.1, from coordinate 2,872,168 downwards.
AAATGGTAGCCGCGGCTTAATTTAATAGTTTTTAATTGGTGTAAACTTGTCGTAAAACAGATGCTGACTTCACGGCCACGGTGAATGTAAAAACGACATAAGTTTAATTTCTTACTTATTGAAATAAATAAGTTTTCAAGTACTACATGCACTGATAAAACAATGTGGTTAAAACAAACAAGATGTTGTTTAAGGTGATACAGTAGTAGGCAATAGTTAGTAGCAGTAGAACTTGTCAATTTATATCTCAGGACTTGTCCAATGTGCCTGTAATTTCAACTGCACCCTTATCCTTAAAAACCGGAATGCAGTAGATAATGCTCCCGTTACTGCTTGGCGGTAGAAATAGGTAAGTAAGTACTTCCCTGGACGAACTCTTTCACAAGAAGCTCTACTTGTACTGAGCGATAATAATGAAAAATGAGTAAGTTAGATCCATAATAAAAAAAAACTTAAGTACAAATCTGTGAACAAACACAATTGCCGCGCACAACCTTTTTATCACATCGCCGACAAGAGTTCGGAGATAGTGAAGCGATCACTTTCATACATTCTCAAATGATGGCCGCCTTTATTACCGCCAAAGATTCGTTCATTCGTTTTTTTATAGTTCTTTTTTTGAATTAATGTTCATTAGCGTTCTATAGCTACTGAATAATTCGGTCGGCTTCTTTTATTAATGCGCGTCGACAAATTAGCATGAATGTAAAATTCGAATAGGGCAATAAAGACATGTGTTCTTTTTTCAAAAGATTTCTTTTTTTTAACCGAAGTGATAATTGAGATTATGACTGGACGGTGTTTATGCGTGGGGAATGTATATTTAAATTGGCGTAGAATACTGCATTCTTTTTTTTAAAATAAATAACGTTTTTAGAATACAGATCTTTTTTAAATTAACTTGTATTTTTTGTTTTTTTTTAAGAGAAACTCAATAATTTTGTTTGTTTTATAACAAACTAACCATCTATTTGTTTCTTAATAGATCAGTGTGAAGAAAGGTGTTTAATATCGAGTATATAACCAGAAATAGAGACGAAATACCATTTAATTTGTTTGAAAACTATTCTGTCCAATCATTGCGGTGACAACTGCGCTCCGATTGGCCAGCCCGAATTCGAAATAATTGACGGGTATCGTCAATTGTTTCACCTCAAATCGACCAGTTTAACTTGTGCTTTGCTATAATGGCCGAAAATTGAAAAATTACATATTTAATATTTAATTACCGAAGAAATGTAATTCCGTTTGTTTTGTAATTAGATGTTTTGCTATTTTTCCCACACCACCGAATGGAATAGCCCCCCATTGTTAGAGATATTATGTTTATTACAATAAATACATAATGTGTTTGGAATATATGGAGGTGTACACACAGGCCAGTTGTTGCTGTATTATTCGTGATTTCAGCGCAAACGAGTGTTGATATTTAAAAGTGACATAAGGCTCATTACCTGATGAGTTGCCAGTGACGGATGGCTCTTATGTCGTTTCTATTTCTGGTTATATACTCAATGGTGTTTAACAAACTTTGCCTTTAAACAGTGAGCATTAAAATTCATTTTCGTATGACTCCTTTATTGCTTTATTAGTGAACGACATTTTGAGAAACTTTTTGAGCCAATTTCATCTTTAATTACATTACATAGATGCAAATTTCGACCAAAAAGCTGGAATTCTTTTACACTTGTCTGTTGAATACATAAGGATCTCTGTTCACGTTCACGTGACATGAACAGACAACCTGACCGGATCTAAATTTGCCACGTGACGATGATAGACTACTCAGCAGTGCACTGACCGAAAAGCAATGTGCAAAACCAGCCTGCAGAGTGGACGTTTCCTTTGTTTTACATTTAAAAATAATATAGTTTTTTTTATAAAAAACAAGTGCGTATTTGACCTCCATCTCACCTGATGGAAAGTGATGTTGAGGTCGACTAAGTAGCATGTACACCTAAATAATGCCTATTCACTCTCGCCATGAACAGGTCCAAGTTACAGCGTTCGGGGAATAAGTCCGCTGGTATGGAATTTCACTCTCTAGCCGCTCGCTATATAAATGTTGAAGCCAAACGCTACGTGCGAATCCGAGGAATATCCACAACATAAGGGTGGAATCCCAGCCCATGTCTAGTCCGCCGATGATGGAAAGAGGAAGGCGGAATCAAATTATGCAATTCCATCGCACACTCTCCGTGATATATCCTGTAGAATATCGATAAGCAGGCAACTTTATGGCGGTGTTCAAGGCCTCACCTCCACTAATTCTGAGTCACCATAAGCCTCTTGCCACACTTGTCAATTGAATCCAAGGTGGCCGTTGGTACTGTAATGAGGCGTAGCTTGGGACGCGTAGCGAGAGGTACTTTTATGAATATAAAGTGGAATAAACTTCAAAATATACTTTATTGTATTCTTTTACATAGTACGGCTTTAGGTTACAAATCAATAATCAAGATGCTCAATTCTTTTCTCTTAGTTCATTTTCAAAGCATTCCAATTATGAATCTATTCACTCAGCCAGTGATTCTACTCATAGAGTAGAGCCTACAGTACTTAGCAGAGCCATCCCATAAATGGTAGTAAGTAGTACTCCATACACGACAGGACTTGTGCTTGGTACAACTGAAGCAACTGTCCCGGTGTGAAGTAACGCCTCACCTTAGAAAGGATGCCAAGCTTGTAATATATACGCACACATGTAAATAGAGTTTATATAATTAGTCTAGTTTTTAAGATCTCTTTGAATCCAGACATCAACGCTGTCTCTTTGACGATGGAACTCTTACTGCGGCCAAGACACCTTTTGTCGTCAGCTTATCTGATCAGTCTTGTGAGTCTGTGGGACTGGCAGTGAGGAAATCGACTCCTTGCACCCCTGATCCTTCCCACCATCCGTGTGTTACCTCAGGTCGCAAGGTAACAGACTTCCTCTACTATCTATGTAGGATTGTTTGTGATAGGTTACACATAGAAGACGATACTCAACAGTAACACTCATATCACATCCAATAAATACTACACGAAGACAGAGATAAAGTTAGTTGGCTCTACAATCTCAGAATCAAAATGTATCTTAGAGCGTCGACTGTACCTATTAAACAACTAATTTGGAAAAATTGCGTCAACATAAAAAAAACGCCATTTTTTAAATCATTAAGATCACTTAGATTGTTCATTTAACACATAATATTTCTGTGAATTAACAGACGTATTTCTACGTTCTCTATAGAAATAATGGAATATCTAATTGACTTATGATTACAACTACCATTTATAGTTGAATAACAATATAACAAACGCTAAAAACAGGCGAGCTTCGAATATTTATGCGCAAAGTTAAGTTAGCAACAAATTTTTATTTACACTAGTTTTTATGTTTTGCCGAATAGAGTTATATCGCGAATTTGAAATTGTGAGCCGTAAATGGAAGTTGTGGAAATTACGATTGTGATGGAAATAATTGAGTATCTAATTAAAGCATCATTCTCTATACGGCTCTAATAATTGATATGCGTCATCATTTGCCTTTTATGGAGATATTGATGATGAAAATACGAAAACGGATGCTTCTGTACACTCAGCTGTTTAAATTGGGAATCATCAATGCTGATATTTATTGCGGATGTTCGAGTCGTCCAAAGGAGGAAGGTTTGTAAATTTTGGAATAATTTACAAACCTTCCTGAAACAGACTGTAAGCTAAAAAAGCAGATCAGCTGTTGTTTTTAAAATATAACTTTGATAACGTTCCACAACCACGTTTTCTTTTTCACAACCCCGCACTAGGGAAACATTGTATCGCGGGTGCCATGTACACACACACAGACGACCACAAATTAAACCTTAACTCACGAGAGAAATAAATGTATTATATGAATGTATGTATTTGTTAAGCCAGGCAGATTGCTTTCATGAAGAATCTTTTCCTAATAATTGTCACAAAATCATTGAAATAGTATTTTATTAAAAACTAAAACAAAAATAATGAAATTAGAAATCTTTTCGTCGTCTTTGTATTTGGTTTTTCAACGACTTTTTAGTCGTAGCGCCATCTATGAGAAATCTATGAAAGTTATATCACCCAGTTAGATACCTTTACAGCTACCGGCCCTGGCGAGAGGTGTCGCTATTCACTGTATTTAAAATTTTTATTGAATTGATATTGCAGCAAGCACCCCAAGATGCTGGCAGCGTTCCCCCTTTGTGTTGCTATGCTATTGCGTTGGGCAAGGTAGCCGGCCCTTGAGTTTCCCAGACAGTCTATTAATTTTTTCGAGAAAATTTGTACAGATGAAGGGCACTGGGACCCCACGGGCCAAGGGTTTCGACTCCAAAGGCTGTAAATAGGTAGTCGGACGAGAGATCCTGGTACTTATTACTTTTTAAACAGTCATATTTATTTACTAATATTATGTTCCCCGAATTTTGTAAAAAAAAAAACAAACAAACCCTGCCGGATCGAAAAATTTTTTTAAATATTCGATCTTTGTATTAATAGTTATAACAAACTAGTGGAGTAAATTCACAAAAAATTATTGAATATCATTTCAATACAAATTTAATTACAGTTAATAGCGACATCTTTAGGGCTGGTAGCTGTAAAGTTACCTAACTGGGTGACGAAATACTTTCACAGATATCTCATAGATGGCGCTACGGCTAAAAATCGTTGAAAACTAAGCACAAAGATCTTAGAGAGAGATTATATAGAGAACATGCCCAAAAATTAAGTTGACGTAGTATTCATTCCATTGGAGGTATTGATATGACGCCACAGCGAAGCTCTCAGTTGAAAAGGGTCCACTCACGCACTATAGGCCACCACTGATGTGTAAATCGATAAATAGTGTCAATTATTTTACAAAATGGTTCTCTAAAGTGTCTCTGTCACAAAATGATATTACACAAATGACCCCTTTAGCTCTACTCAGATAAACGTTATAAGTGTTATAATTGACCTTAGGTCGTATTCAGGACGCGTAGTGGGTGTTATGAAGCAATTATGTCGTCGCTACTAAAATTGTTCTCTCCTCCATTTTGGCGATATTGCGTTTCGGCCATTTTTCAGTTAAGGGTGTGCGTGGGTGATTTGTTAAAAAGAGACTATGTCGAAATTGGCTGTTTTTGTGTTCGCGCTTTTATGACATTTATCACGTTGTTAGAAATTTGTAGCATTCACTGTTGAATTCATGGGACTTTAAACTCTATTCGAGTCAATATTCAACGCAAATTCTTTGTACAAATTATAGGTATTAATGCAATAAAAAATACTACTTATAACAAAATAAACCGTGAAAGTTAAACATACTAGTAAAACTTTTTAACGGACTTCAAAAACTTTCAATTCGGCTGCATGTTTTTTTGTATGTACCTATTGTTATTATGCTACGGTATTTGTGAATGGATTTGGATGATTCTTCTTTTATTGGAAAGGGGGTACCTCAGTAGTAGTCCCGTTTAAGTTTGAAGAAAATATTTCAACTCTAAGGGTGGCAAACTAGGGGATGAATGACTTTTGAGATCGACTTTTTTATTAAATATCATTTCAGACCCTTGTTGGTATAAAAAAGCCACGCGTGATCATTGTCTTTTGTGTTTTAATCATGAAAATAATACGAACTACATGAAACAAGTTATGTATATGTGAGATTGTAATAGGAATTTAAGCATAAAAAATTAATTTCAAATTCGTAGAATTTTTAAATCTCTCCTGAAAATTTGCCATTTTGCAGATGTGCCCTTATTGCATCAAGGGAACAGTTTGATTATTTTTAACCGACTTTAAAAAAGGAGGAGGTTCTCAATTTGGGTGTATTTTATTTTTGCATATATGTTACGGGATACCGATTTTGATGATTCTTTTTTTGTTGGAAAGTAAATAAAAGTACATTGGTATTGATCCCATTTAAATTTGAAGAAAATATTTCACCTCTAAGGGTGGCAAACTAGGGGATGAATACAGTTTTTATGAAAATAATATCTAGTACAGCAATGGATGAGTTATTCGTTAACTCGCGCATGGGAAACTCGATAAACTGAAGATGATATGGGGGAATAGAAACATTACCAAGGCCACTAAAATCCGGCTGGTCCGAATACTAGTTTTCCCCATATTTCTGTACGCTGCAGAGACATGGGCGCTCCGTGAAATCGAGAAGGAGAAGATAGACGCTCTGGAAATGTGGTGCTGGAGAAGAATGCTTGGGGTATCGTGGACAGACTTTCGTGCAAACGCCTCCATACTCCAAGAACTCGGCATCAAGCAGCGTCTGTCTACTGTGGTGCAAACTCGCATCCTAAAATTCTTCGGTCATGTCTCAAGACGGAATTTTGACTCCATAGAACGTCTTGTTGTGCAGAGCAGAGTGGAGGGTAATAGACTGCGCAGAAGGTCACCCATTCGATGGACCAATCAAATAATTTGTGCAGTGGGCGGTCCTTTACATGAGTGCACGAGGGAGTCCACTAACAGAGAGAGATGGCGTGATGTCGTGAGGCAAGCCACATCAGCCGTTAACAAACGTACTCCGTGATGACCACGACCACTCTATCAAGAGTGATACGAAAGAGAAGAAAATGAAAATAAGGAGGGAAGTGAACCATCAAGGTCAATGCTTTCTAAGAGTGGTTACACACGGCGACGTTTGTGAAACCCTATACGCATCGCTACACTTGCGATTTATTTATTTATTACACCAAACACTTAAAAAATATTACATCACATGATTTCTTGACACCCCTAAGCCTACATCGGTTTGTCTGGGTGCTGCACAATCCTCATACAAACCTATAAATATACACGACAGAAAAGTAACCTATTTTACTTACAAGTATAGAATTGACAAAATTAACAAAAGCATAATGTGCAACAAAACATCAAATGTCGTAAAATGCAACACAAAAACCAGTTTTTGCACTTGCGTGATATTGATCAGACCATGCTCGTGCTCCAGATCACGAATTAAATGAAGTGTTTAACACACTTGTTTTCTTAAAGTGACTTTTAATTGAACGTTTTAGATTTACAGGTGTCATTTTTTCCTGTAATTTGTTATAGGCGATTGCATCGATGCAAACACGCTATTGGATGGATACAAACGCGCGCTTGCGTCGCGTTTACATCGCTGCTGAAAATCCCCGTGTGTAACCGCTCTAAACGAACGCGCTTTGACAAGAGGCGTTTTTGGTTCTGAGAGACTTGGAAACAAAATGGCGGCCAGTCTCTGTGAATTTGCCGCGTGAAATTTAAAATCTGTTTTAACCTGATTCATCTCTTGTACTTTCAAACTAATTACTGTGAAAAGCTCGTAAACGCATCCATTGTAATCAACTGATGTTATTATACCCCCTTATAACGAAAATTGAATAGGCAAATTTACCTTAATAGTGGATTCTGGTAGCTGCAACTGGGCTGCTAATTCGCACCGCCTAGGTCGCGACACGTAGTTCTCCTTCATGAATTCCTTCTCCAATCTCGCTAGTTGTTCTCTTGTGAACGCTGTTCTATATCTCCTGAAACAAAATTGACTTTATTTTCTCATTCCGCCATCATGATTTATATCTATGTCGTACCAGTGGTATAATAAAGCATCGAGTAAAAAACCAGAAATAGAGACGAAATAAGGGCCATCAGCGATAACACTTATAAATATCAACTCTCGTTTGCACTGAAATAAAGACAGGCCGACAACTGCCCTGTGTGTACGTCTCCGTGGTGTGGGGAAAAACAGCAAAACTTGTAATTACAAAGCAAACAAAATCAAATTTCACCGGTAATTAAATAATATATATGTAATTTTGCAATTTTCGTCCATTTTAGCAAAGCTCAAGCTAACTGGTCGATTTGAAGTGAAACAATTGACGACTCCCGTCAGGAGATAATAAAAATCGGTTCTCACTACTCAAAGTATATTGAGAGAGAAAAACGCCTTGAATTGGAGAACAGCAAAATCAACCATTAAAATAATTGCTCCTCATAATAAAATTTAGACGCTATTTATAAAAAATGAATGTTCATGCGTGAACAACCATCCTTAGAGGTGGATGATTTTCTTCAAACTTAAATGGGACCACTATGGAGGTACCCTCTTTCCAACAAAAAAAGAATGATCAAAATCTGTTCACAAATGGCGGAGTTATCGCGTAACATACATACAAAAAAAAACATTCAGTCAAATTGAGAACCTCCTTCTTTTTGAGGTCGGTTAAACAAATAAAATGACATTTCATCTTTATTTCTGGTTATATACTCGATGTGGTCTCAAGGTGACGGGCGTAGTGGAACTCAGATTTTTTTATAGTACCTACCAAGAGACGGGTTGTAGAAGTCCATACAACACCATAAAACCTGCATGTTAAAGAAGGTTTACAATCCCGGGAAAATGTCAGAGGTCTCCAATCCGATTAGGGCCGGATGGTGTTTTAAAGTTTAAAGTCTACAAACAGGACAAAATATATCTTTTTTTGTGATATCAAGCTACGAGGTGAACAAGTTGTGCACCTGGTGGGAAACGACATGCCGACATAGTACTACTCAGAGCTTTAAATCTGCTCTGCAGACACTGCTGCATCTGTCACCTTGAAACGTAAATTTACAAGTCTCATGTACCTGTAATTTCACCAGTCAGTGAGCATTACCTCTTTTTGCTACTAAGTATTTAAATAAAATATTTTTTAAATACCTTATATTCGGATCTGGTGCTGCGCTTGTGTTTGAAATCTGCTCCGATTGTGGACTTAGAGACTCTGGAAACAAAAAAAAAAAAAATCAACATGCGGCTATTTGACTTAGACCTTTTTTTTTTCTAAAGCATCGTACACTGTTATAGATTTAAGGGTCGATTATTACTTATCTAAATAATGGGCAAGTTTGTGAAGACCTTTCTCAGTTTTATTTTATAGTATTCCTACTAAAGTCACGTGTAACATGCCGGAGGTCTTTCTAAAACGGTTTTTAGGCACTTCAAAGCGTTTGGCTCCATTAAAAGGGTTGAAAACACTCAATGGCTTCTGTTTGTATTTTTAAGTATTCTAAGCACCAAATTATCTTTAAAAATGTCTGGACTACTTGATATCCACGGTCAAAACGACATGTTCATTAATACGCCATTACGATTAAAAAAAAAAAGAAAATGGAACTAGTTTTGCGCATACTGCAACATTATTCCAAATTTAAAAACAATAACAATCATAATAAAGCCATCAAAGAACGCATGAGTTAATACGTCTACTAATTACTCCTAAAACTACGATTGATGCATAAAAACTGAAGAGAATTGAACACGGGACCAGTAGCTTGGAAGGTGTTAATTGTACGCACCCAACACTTCAAAAGGAGTACATTAACACAAAACAAACACAAATAACCTATTCTCTAATTAAATATTTTCCCATCATACTGGCCACAAAGGAACCGAACGTTGTCTATGGTTGAACAAAATAAAGAAGCCGAAACGCCGACTTTACAAATCTGATTAGTTCCTGAAGTGGTTCTAAATTTAAAAAGGCCGCGTTGTTGACAATTCCAGTTTGAAATATCGAACGCTTTTAACTTCCATTGTCTATGGTCTCATTTTGATGGTTACATGATGAAGACGTTTTCCAATTATGGCTTCCGGTTTTTAAGAATATTGTCAGTAACTACACCGTGGGCTACTTAGTTATTGTACATGCTAAGTATTCAATGTACTAGAATCAAACAAGTTTCGTAGAAATATGAAGAGTTAACATATTATAATTAAATACGAAATGTAAACAAATAAATGTCATTGTCAAATTGTGAATGCAGGTGTGCTAAACCTTTTTTTTTACGGAATTGGATTTATCTGCAACAAAATTATTAACAATAAACAAAAAACTTTCACAACAACAGACAATATTTTAACAAACGCACTATGGAGACAAAAAACACTGGAGCTCGAGAATCGAAGCACGAATTACATGTATGACACGATAAAATGGCGGCATAAAAAATAATTTTTGATTCTGATTGTATTGCCAGTGTCAAAAAGTCCCTTCGGTACAATTTGTCTACTTTCCCTATCGTTCCACTTTCACTATTCGTCTATTTCCCATTTCGTCTACTTTCCTGTTTGGTCTACTTTCTCGTCTACTTGTCACCTTGAACATAGTCTTTAATTATAATAATTATTATTGTACTAAGCGTATACTGTAAAATGTGAATTGTTCTAAGTTTTATCAGATTACACCTTCGAAATGTTTCAAAGGTTTATTATTGTCAAAAATAGGAAACTACTATCGAGTTCTTAGGTTTTCGCGATTGTTACACATAGGAAATGAAACTATTTTTCCGGATTTAAATCGCGTATGTTTTTTCCAAACAAACCGACGTTTCGGGCCCTTTGCAGGTCTCATGGTCACGGTTGACTGAGGTGATACAGTCTTCAAACAGTTATGTCTAATATTAATGCAAACCACCCTTGTTTGAAAAAACAAATATACGCGATTTAATCCGGAAAAATAGTTTCATTTCCTATAGGAAACTACTATTTCAAATGTATTCTTTTGTTCGGTTATCACTTTTGTTTTCATTATGGATATCTAATTAGGATTCATACTATAGTGTCCGTGTTGTCACAAAAAGAATTAGATAAAAAAAATCGCAATATGACAGCTATCGAAAACTATACATTTTTAAATTGTGTTTTATTACACAATGGCAACTATGATTTTGTAATCACGATAACATTGTGGTTCAATTATCACCTACACACCACAGTTATAGACAATAAAATTTGCAAATATACTTAAGTCCGTCGTTATGGAAAAATCACGTGAATTAGGTAAACTTCTAGAGTTCGATACAATGTGTCAGATAGTTTGAGTCACGTTTTCTAATTTGTCTATTCAAAGGTAGCTTGTATAATGATGATGTTATTGCGTATTTCATTCATCAGTCACACAGCCACCGAAACAACGAATTTATTGCAGACCAAATTTCCCGATCGCATAATTTCACGAAATTCAACCGTTAAGTGGCCAGCTCGATCATGTGATTTAACACTGCTGGATTATTTTTTACGGGGTTATGTTAAAGACAGAGTCTATAAAACTCAAAATTCTTCAAGTGATTAAAAAATAGACCCACCATTTTGTCAAAAAGCGATTATAAACTTTGATGAAAGAATCGATATCTGTAACTGTGGTCGTGGTGGACATTTATCAGATATCATTTTTCATTCATAATTACTAAACCATACTTTTTTAAATACAATAAAAATTTAAATCATTGTCATTCAAATTTATTGGTTTTATTTTGGTTTACAACGCGAAGTTCTTGTTGAAAAACCCTAAAAAACGTATCTTTGCTCAAAAGTTTTGATGACAGTTTTTTTTTAATTTCCCGCGTCATCTTCTAATTAGTAGTAAAATTTTTCGTCTTCCGGGACAGGCTAAGGCGTCTAGCCATAAATAAAAATAAAATTTCAAGACAAATTGGCAAGTTTTGTAGTTAATTTTGTGTTAGTTGTAGTTGCAGAGTCACTGTCATTTTGGAGTTGCGAGGTAAGTCCGAATATTTTCTTTAAGTCAGAGTTCTTCAAGGGTGGAGTTAATAAAATCATATATAGGGATGAAATTTTATGGGCAAGCTAAAATGTCCTGTACTGAAGGCGGGATCGTCTGATATTTTTTCAAGAGCCGGTCTCTGAGGAGCAGTCGCTGAAAGCAGGACATGAAAAGAAAATGTGTTCTAACGTACCAAACATTAGAACACATTTTCTTTTCTTCACTTCACTTCTTGAGTCTTACAAATTGGGAAAGTTATTATGCGCATACGATGTAAATGAGCTTTAAATCTACAGTGTCCAAATATCAGTCTTTTTCGAAGCTTCTGAGGCAATTTTCTTTTTTTCCATTTTTTGGCTTTTCCCGGTCAGCGTTGGAGCCAATAACAAGAGTTTTGGTAGACACGAATTTTGTTCACAAAAAGGTACTTACAATGTATTATATAATATTGCGCATTTTTTGATATGAATAAAACACATATGATAGTACGTGGAAAGTCCTTTTATCACATGAAAATCATAAAAATAATACAAACGAACATGAAACAATTTTTCTAATGATCTCTAGGTGTACAAACGGTTTCGTATTTTCTCGGATTTGAATCGGACTTAGTGCACAAACGACATCCACAGTGGGTCCGAGTTTTCTAGACTTGTATAGTCTCGGATACGGAGCGATTATATACATTGACTTACAAATAAATGGACGACGGGTCTAATACAAAAACCACGAAAAAAATGTCCCAAGTCAACCTATTCGAAATTTAAATTGTAATGTCATCGCAGTATCGCGCTGTCAGTCGAACAAATGAAGACTAAAGCGGAGTGTCGCGCTCTGTATACGATTTTAGCGCCTTACAAGTGCGGACACTTTTTAGCGCGGACCCGACGTCCATATAATTGTAAGTCAATGATTATATATAAAAAAATTCACCCTTACTCTTCAAGACCGGAATGCAGTAATGCTTCGTTACTGCTTTGCGGCAGAAATAGGTAAAGTGGCAGTACGTCTCTGGGTACGAACTAGTTCTACTGCCACTAAAAACGACTTCTGAAAAGTTGTAATTTCGCAGATGAGGCCTTTTTGCAGTAGTTATGGAAGTCGTAGAAAGGATAGAACCAGAAAATAGTCATTAACTGTGATCGGTACGCCGCCTGCTAAACTTGGCGTCTATGCCGCAAAGTTTTTTTTAAACGGTCAATAGGCAGATGTAAACATTCACTAATAACAGTATACGGTTCACTTAATAAACCCACTCTCATAAAATTAGCAAATGATTTATCTCCAGCATAAGTGCTTTAGTTTTTTTAATCCCTTTGGAGACAGACACCACTTGACATTAGTTCCCAAGCCGGGTGGCGACGTGCTACTGAAGAACCAATTTGCAAGGTCCCTATTAAGAAAAAAATATTTTAATTTTTAACAACTTACATATTTTTTTCAGTGTCGCCTTTCTTATCTATGGTAACCAGCTGTGCTTCAGCGTGTGTCCCGCCGAATTTTCAAAAAAAGAACAAGGAAGGAATGTAGCAAGATTTAAAAAGCTTCCGTTTGTCGCGACATTCTATTTTCGAACGGAAGGAATTTGGTTTTTTTATAAGTTGTTGACATGGGTTTGGTTTTATTAGGCCTTGTTTTTATTATTGGTCTTTTTGATATTTCTAATGGAGCTTTTAAACACTTTTAATGTGATATGTTATGGAGACGGAGTTCTTTTAGCCACAACACTTACATACAGCTAAATATAAAACCATCATATCTCATGACTAACTTGACAGTGTCAGTGTTACATTAAATTTTAATAATGTTTCGGTAAATGGCAACATGCTATCTAATATTATTTTTCTAATGTAATTTTGTTTCGTTACATGAAATGTAGCTGTAGTTACTAGTGCCTAAAACCTTATCGTAAGAAAATAATGTAAAAAGGTTACATCGGAACGTCTTTGTTCCAAAAAGCGTGATAATTCGAATAACAAACAGCGGTAATGGCGCGTTACAAAGGCCGTTACACACGCAATAGACTAAATATGATAGAGTTTTATTTACGAGTATATACAATTGATGAGAATCATCCAGAGCTTTTTAAACGTTTTTCCAACTTGCGTACTTTACCTTCAGTTTATGCGAAAAATAATTCACTTTCTCATTATACGATCGAGCAGGAATATAGTTATTTTTTTATGATACTAATTCACGGAGCTAACAAGTGGTTCGCCTGATGATAAGCGATATGACTGTCCATACCCGTTACAGTGCCACTCAGAGCTTTAAATCACAGAGATCGTGCCTGTAATTTCACCAGCACCCTTAGCCTTTAAAACCGGAACACAGTAACGCTCATATTACTGCTTGTCGGTAGAAATAGATAAGATGACAACACTGCTCTGGAAGAACATTAACACTTCTGTGTTCTTTGTTCTGGACACCACACATATAAAATCAAAATTCTTTGGTAAAAATTGTACCTTAAAGTATTTACTTCATAGCGAAGATTTTAAGTTAAAAAAGTGACATATTCTTATCGTATCTATAGTATCAACTATAAAGCTTGCCATCGTTATGACAGGTTTGGCCAATCGACAAATCCTCTGACAAGAGTATGTGATGCGTGTTGGTGGTGCGGGCTTCTTTCGTGCACCCAACAGTGATAAAAGATTGGGACAAGTTTGCCATATTGACGGCCAACCTCCTGTAGTGGAGATATACATTAAGAAGTAGATTTAAAAATAACATTTCAATTGTTCTTTCTGTTCGATCTTGTTGGCGCTGGACTATTTTAGGTTTTTCTATGATTTCAGTGTAAACGAGTTGATGAGTTGCCAGGATTAGATGGCCCTTTTTTTCTATTTCTGGTTACATGGGTACTCGATGTTTGTATGTAATAAATATAACAACTGGTAGAGTTACATGAATATATCGCGGTGGTTAAGCGTCGTAATATTCAATAAACAAATCTATAACATTTCCATTTTGTTATAAGGAAAACTATATTTTTTACAAAACACATGTATACTCAGCAGTATGTGAGTGATTGGTCTAAATGATTCTAATTCAATTTCATTGTGGCAAAGTCGTCTCCGACCGTCCATGATTGACGAGTTGTGCAACTGCGTGTAGGAACATTTAGCGTTGTTCAATTCTAGACATTGAACATCATAATTATTAGTTTTGTTTAGTTGTAGGCACTGAAAATCTTCGTTTACTGGATTTTTTTTATAGTTTATTGCGGAACTACGGTGAAGCATTTTGCTGTGCTTGCAACAGCATTTCTTTACAGAATCATAAATTATCTTATTTGTTGTTCTGAGCTAGTGTCCGTATTTAAATATAAAGTACCTGTTCGTTTTTTTATATCAAGTGACGGGATGATCAAGTCGTGCACCTGATGGCAATCTACACGCTTGTCACAAGCTGACAAGTCTCATGTGCCTGTAATTTCACCAGCACCCTTACCTTTCAAAACCGGAACGCAGTAATGCTGACATTTACTGCTTGGCAGCAGAAATAGATAAGGCGGCAGTACTTCCCAGGACGACCTCTTTCATAAGGAGCTCTACAGCTGCTAAAGTCCTTTTCTCATGCCCATTTTGTCGTAGCAATGTCGACAAACTCTCTCTAGTTTATAGGATATGCTGCAATTATAAATTATTGTTTCTAGGACGTGGATATAATCAGTACCCTTTTGTACAGATCTTGGCGTGAAGTTTCTATCGTACTGAATAATGGCTCCTTCTGATTACTATGGTATTCATGATTATCATTGTAAATAATTTGATATGTATTGTTATATGTATGTATGTATTTAAGAATATAGCAGCAGCAGAGCTCCTTGTTGAAGAGTTCGTCCAGGGAAGTACTTGCCACCTTACCAATTTTTGCCACTAAGCAGTAATGTCAGCATTATTGAGTTCCAGTTTTGAAGGGTAAGGGTGCTGGTGAAATTACAAGCATACGGGACGTGTCAACTTATGTCTCAGGGTGACGGGTGCAATGGCA
Source organism: Hyposmocoma kahamanoa (assembly GCF_003589595.1). NCBI lineage: Eukaryota > Metazoa > Arthropoda > Insecta > Lepidoptera > Cosmopterigidae > Hyposmocoma > Hyposmocoma kahamanoa. The sequence continues at coordinate 2,856,638 of NW_020653732.1, read as the reverse complement.
GTGGTCGTCAGTTCTTTGCAATTTGAAGCTCTGAGTGGCACTGCAACTGTTATGGACAGGCGTGTAGCTTACCATCAGGCGCACGACTTGTTCATCCCGTCACTTGATGTTTTTAAAAATAAAGTAAGTACGTGGCTATATAACATACATTTTTTATATATTATTTATTTTACTCAATTTCTCCCTATATGTATATAAACGAAATTTTGAAATATATTCCACAAGAATACGCGCATGTGTCACGCGAGTCATATAATGCCTTAATTGCATTGACTTACAAATAAATGGACGACGGGTCTAATACAAAAACCACGAAAAAAATGTCCCAAGTCAACCTATTCGAAATTTAAATTGTTATGTCATCGCAGTATCGCGCTGTCCGTAGAACAAATGAAGACTAAAGCGGAGTGTCGCGCTCTGTATACGATTTTAGCGCCTTACAAGTGCGGACACTTTTTAGCGCGGACCCGACGTCCATATAATTGTAAGTCAATGCTTAATTGTCACATATTTGTATTTGACTCACATCAAAAATGATCTCCAACAGGCTTAATTGTCCTTTTATGAATCACTGCTGTGCTAGCCCTAATGGCATCGCGAAGCGGTGATTGTATAATGGTAACTAGTATTCTAAGCTAGTGTCATTTAAAAATTGTTATATAGGTTTTTTTTCTTTTTATTTACAAGCACTAGTAAAGTACTTTATAAATGCATTACAATGTAGTCAAATACAAGACTAATAAGTAATTTATATTTCACTTGAACTAATAAATAAACAAAGTAAATATAAACATACAATAACACTACACTAGTTCAAATGGTTTTGTTTTGTTTTTGATTCATTGTTTTGTCCATTTTAAACGTCTTATGATATATGTGTCGTCAAGAAGCCGAAGCCTCGACCTTCACGTATTTTATAAATAGGTAGGTATACAAATATTGTAGTGTGATTTGTGAAACAACATTGTTGACAAAACAGTAGTATTTTTGGAGCGTATACAGTCGTCATTTTCGTCCCTGAAAATTAGTTAATACGAGTCAAAAACTCAAAAATTATTCCCCAACCATCTGTCGCCCATAAAACTACCCAAAATCCATTCATTCAGTCGTTCAATTACACTAAACGTTTAATTGATAGTGGTCAATTTCCCAAACCCTTGTTGGCCATACATTACATTTGGCATTACACGGCATGTCCTGTGCCTCCCCTAGTGTGACACGGCACGCGTCTGTAATTGCCCTAATACGTTTATAGTCTGTGACAATAGGAATAGATTCAAATAAGGAATTTGATTCTTGTCTACTGTTCGATTTTTAATATTATCTATTCGTTATTTATAAGGAATTATTTGCTGTGGAGTGTAGTTCCTGATTCAGAATATAGATGGGGTGTATTATAAAAGTGAAAGGTAGGTTTACCATCAAGCATAATTAGGTGAAGAATTGTGTATTGTAAAATGATATTAGTAGAAGTCTACTTTGCTTATCAAAAACTAGCTCCAATGCACATGTTTGTTCTATTAAATGCAAAGGAAGTACCGTCATCACGATTTCAACGTCAATTTTTTTTAAACTTCTGTAGTTAATATTGCAATGAGACTATTTTTTTGGATCTAAATCTAAAGAGCTCATAGCTCATTGAGACAGTAAAGCACACTATTTTTTTATGTTACCAAGTGACAGGACAAACAAGTTGTGCGCTAGAGTGCCACTGCGCCCGTCATCCTGAGACATAAGTTGGCAAGTCCCATGTGCCTGTAATTTCACCAGCACCCTTCAAAACCGGAACACAGTAATGCTCACATTACGGCGGCAGAAATTGTTAAGATGGCAGTACTTCCCTGAACGAACTTTTTCACAAGGAGGTCTACTGCTACTTAAATGATAGAAGTGTCGACATTTTGATATCGACATAGATTATATAATACCTAACTGTACAGACAGGCCAACGTATCAAAAGACCCTCAGTACTCATAACCTGTTTCCGTTCTGTTATTCCAATCCACTATATTACACCACGAAACGCACTTAAAAAGAAACCTGCAATTGCGAAAGCTTAAAAACTCGATGAGTCAATATTAGTTTGAAAAAATGTTTATTCAACAAACTTATCGCAAAAGAGATGACAACGAAAGCGTCCCATTATACCCCAGTGGAATTAAAACAATTTACAAGTGAATAGAGAAAACATTTGCACGCCAATTATCCTATAAAATTACATGGTGTCATCCCTATGCATGCACCACCCTAGCAAAGCTGGTATGAGTAGGGTGACCATCAGTGACAATTATAGTTAACGTGTAAACGCATAATAACACGAGTTGCAGTTTATTGCATTGAAACTGCAGAACAGCAATGTAGTCGGCGTCAGCATTTAGTCGCGTCAACTGTATCCAATTTTTATTTTGCAATTCTGATACAGTTTGTGTGTCTCCGTTAGCTACGTGGCTGCTACTTATCATTAGACTAGGTAATAAACAGGAAATAATAATTTAATTGTAAAAAAAAATTTGAAATTTGTAAGCAATCCGACGTAAAACTTCTGTGCCTTTGTGTGGTGCCCTTTCCATTCCACTGCTACCATATCTTTGGAATTCTCGCCGACTGACGTTGTGAAAGAAAGAACGCGTCACATGGTATCATTTTGGGGAGAGTAGCACAGACGGAGAATTAAATAAGAATGAGTCATGCGCCAAAAAGACCACCCTAGTGGTGTCCAATCCATCATGCTAGTACGCTTTTGTAGGCCATATTGTCCGTTCAGCTAACCGATTTTGAATAAAGAAGTCATAACGAAATAGGATGCTATGTCAACGAGGTTCTGTCCTTGGTACACAGATTGTAACGAATACAAACTAGACAAAGGTTCACGAATTCGATCGAAGAAATTTTTTCTTAGAGTAGTATTTTTGTATTAATAATAATTATAGTTCACGACTTTTTTTTTTAATAATATCAAGTGACGGGACGAACAAGTCTCCACCTGATGACAAGCTACACGTCTGTCGATAACAGTTGCAGTGCCAGTCAGAGTCTTAAATCGCAAAGATCTGAGGAGCGCTGCCCAGTGGCGGATTTGCAATCTTAGCCGCCCTAGGTCGCAGGCCATGTAGTCAGTACCAGCCGCCCCTGTCTCAGCATTCATCATATACTGGTAGACTATTTAATGAATTTCACTACCACTGCCTATTGATGGAAACCGCATGAAAATCCGTTTAGTACTTTTTGAGTTTAATAATATGTAGTGATGTAGTGACATTACATTATAGATATGTAACATATCTATATTTTATACATAAAATGTACGAAAGTGATATAGGAAGATTATTGATAAACGATGCGGTGCAGTACGGGCCGCCGTAATGTGCGTGATGAATATTGTTGTCACTCTAAGACATAAGTTGACAAGCCACATGTGCCTGTAATTTCAGTGACTTTTTCGTTGGTCTTCTATATGTAAATGTTTTAATTGTACTCTGCAAATTCCCGCAATATCCGCGAAAATCCCTAAGCCAAGGTGTCAGTACAATGTAGTTACTGACGTAATGAAGATAAATATCTCGCCGGGGAGACCGGGGCAATAAAAACACAATCAGTTTGAGCCCAATTGACAAGCTACCTATTTGAGATATCTCCCCTTTAAAGATAGGGTGGGGGTTGTGATTTGATTCACTAGTTTTCTGATTCATTTTAAATAACAATATGAAAATGATTGTCAATAATTTATTATAATTTAATGGAAGAAATATTACTGTTTTAATTTACGTTTTTACGCTAAAACCGGTGAAATAACTCGACATAGAAGAACTTTTTCGACCTGGAACTTGAACCCACGATAATACTGCACCGTAGTGCTGCTCCTACCAACTGAGCTACGGGTCAAGTTATCGAGTGGACAAAATTCTCCTGTGTTTTTGTTAAGGATCTTTGTATTGGATCATTCGGCATACTGAGCCGCTAATGACTTCTAGATTTTACAACCTTCTTCAATATGGAAATCTTTATGAATTTTGGTATAGACATAGATGGGACCTAGATGAAAAGAAATCTTAAAGGGGGTGAAATACGGGATGAGAATTTGTAAGGAGAACCAATTAAACTATGAAAATTAGTATAGTACTGTAGGCTCACCGAAGTACTTATTGTACCTACGCAGACGAAACCGCAGGCGCCAGCCTTCCTTTTCAATTCCTTTATCATGTACATACATAATATATGAATGGCGCCTTAGCTATTCCCGTATAGCGGTTCAAAAATAATCTAAACCACGATATCACTTTAAAAACTACCTGACACTTAAACGCTGTAGCGTGCGACTGCATTTAATACTAGTTTTATTTATAATATCGAGACACCTACCAGTTAATGTAGACACGTTGGTAGTGTAAAATTGATTATAAGAAAAGAACCAGGTCAATTCGATAGTAAGTTAGTAAATATGTTCCCTCTTACTGCTTGAGTTTTTTTAAAGCTAGTTGTCGTTTTATTAATTGGTAACTTTTAACTGTATCATTTATGGAGAACAGTTAGGAGATTGTTTGACTTTTAAAGTGAAATTTTGTACATAAATTAATTCATATTATAGTAACATTTATTTACATAGTGCAAAAAAATTACCACTTGTTTAATTTTTAACAAATAAAAAAAAAGGATTTCTATCACGTTGTAATGATTTTTTTAATTTTGATGTCATACTGACCTTTTATTTATTTACATACAAAACAAAAAGATTTCAATATAGGTTTTAAAATGGAACAAAAAAAAAACCAGTAAGTAATAATCGTTAATTAACTTAAAATCTATTTCATATATTAACACGTTAGTTAATACCGTTAAAAGATTTCTTTAATCAGGGTGCCAAATTACCGTAACTGTAACCAATTAAGGTAATTCTAAAGATTCAAATCAATAAATGTCCCCTCTCTAAATGGAACGTGATTAAAAGACCAATTTGTGGTTCAAATTGGCGGGAACACCCACGCACTGACAGTTTTATTTTTAATTGATCACAGGCGCAGGACATAAAACCATTCAGCCTGAGCAATGGTATTGAAACTATACATCCTATTGTTGTCATTTAGGCTAAACTCATGCTCTATTTAACTTTAACGTATAGATTTAATACGAGAAATAAAAATAACTGGCAGTTGTCGACAGTGACATTTGATATTCAAAATTTGCCATTCACGATGTTTAAAACTATAGTGAAACAAAAGCTATGTAACAATACTAATATTTTTTATCTAACTACGCAGAAGCTCTGCGTAGTTAGATAAAAAAAAATTGTGGTAGAGACTCGTTTAGCTGTTGCAGATTGTTTCGATCTATGATATTTAATCATTTACGTTGTAAATTATTAAATGTGTACAAATATTTATTTAGAAACAGCAACCCCTAGCAGTAGAGCTTAATCAGTATTTTTTTTAATAATAATAACTTATTTAATAAAGAAAAACAATGATATTACCAGGTGCATTTGAACAAAATCATTAGTTGTACAAGAAGACAAGAAATGCCATTTAAAAGTGATCCCCTGACTCCTAAACTAGGATATCCCGTGTCTTAGAAGTTAGTAATTCCTTCAACATTGGGTATCAATTATGGTACTGTGCATACGTTTTAATTTCCTTGCAAATAAGTCACACATCTACACACACACACACACACACACACATGTGTGAGTGTGTGTGTGTGTAGATGACGTGGATTTTTCACAGTATGACGATTTGAAGTATAATTTGCTTACCTATGAAATAAAGATGGTTTGAGTTTTAGTTTAAATTCTAGTCAGACCTGAAACTTTCTAGACTATATTCGCCCTAACTTCAAGGAAATATTATTTTTTTAATGATCCAAGTGACGGGACGAACAGGTCATGCGCCTGGCGGTAAGCGACACGCCTATCCATAACAGTTGCAGTGCCACTCAGAGCTTTAAACCCGTCCGTCACCCTGCGACATAAGTTGACATGTTCCATGTGCCCGTAATTGCACCAGCACCTTTAAACCCGGAATCAATATGGAAACTTCAAGTGTAAATTTGTTTTTATGACATTATTTGATTTTGGCTTTGAGATTAACTGCAAAATTAACGGTATAATTAAGAGTCTGTACAACCTCAAATGGCTTGATGATATACACTGATTACTGCAGGGTGTGAAAACACAATTCCTAAAAATTTTTACAATAGAAAAAAAACACAAAGTAATTTTTTTTATATCTTACTAAAGAGAACACGTATACGTTTTTGAAATGGCCTTAATTTCGTTTGTAAAAAAGTAAATCCTGAAATAAAGCCAATGACTAAGAAAATACTTACTACTACTACTAGAAGTAACTGCCTCCATGGCCTCCGAACGGTTACCATGCCGGGCTGCCATGCAGAGGTCCCAGGTTCGATTCCCGGGACGGGAGAAATATTTGTATGGCCTACATTTATTTGTCCCGTGAGTTTGGGTGTAATTTGTGATTGTCTATTTGTGTATCCATGGCACCCGCGATACAGGGTTTCCCTAGTGTATGGCTATGAGTGTGTGTGTCATTATTATTAGAAGACCATACTCCACACTACACACATACTCTTATTAGATATTAGTTTGAAAATAATAATCATTGTTACTTTTGTTTTTTTCTATGATATCAAGTGTCAAGACTAACAAGTCGTGTGGCTGGTGATAAGCAACACTGCTGGAATTATATTTGGCCTTAGGTATGTAGGTACTGTCATTAACATCAATAGTAAATATAAAAACTAACAGTAAACTAAGTAGAGTAAACGAAATAATAGTTAAGGTTATTTAAAATCGTCGTCGGCAATCTTAAAAGGCGTGTTGTAAAAATATCCTAATTTCTTTATAGCTCTACAATTTATCACAATTGATCCTTTTGCCTTAAACTTTACGGTTCAAAATATTTTAATAGTTCAATTTTGTCATCATAACGGTGTTTACCTGATGGGCCTTCTTTTTCAATGACGGTTCGGCCTGTTTGAAATTACAAAAAGAATAATTCACGTATTGTATCTGTTTAATTACTTTATTACTTTACCGCCCTTCTTAACTTTTGTAAAATTTGCCTATGAACTATAGGTAATTATAATAACCAGTAGAGCTCCTTGTGAGAGAGTTAGTCCAGGGAAGTACCGTTAAATTACAGGCACATGTGACTTGTAAACTTATGTCTGAAGGTGACAGGCGCAGTGGCGGTTCCCCTGAGATCTTTGCGATTTAAACTTCTGAGTGGCACTGCAACTGTTATGGACAGGCGTGTAGCCTACCACAAGGCATACGACTTTTTCGTCTCGTCACTAGATATTATAAAAAAAACACTATCTTCAAATAGGAAATGAAACTGTTTTTCCGGATTTAAATCGCGTATATTTTTTTCAAACAAACCGACGTTTCGGGCCCTTTACAGGTCCCATGGTCACGGTTTCAAACAAACGTCGGTTTGTTTGAAAAAACAAATATACGCGATTTAAATCCGGAAAAATAGTTTCAGTTCCTATGTGTAACAATCGCGAAAACCTAAGAACTCGATACTATCTTCAAACTTCAATCGTCTTTTGATTTCGATTAAACGTTCAAGGTACATGTGGCTAATATTCATAACGCACCTTAGGTGTAATAATGACACATCTATAAAATCACAACTTTTCAGTAGAGAAAAAACCGCACTCTGAAGTTCGTGAAATTACATCTATTTGCCAAGTTTTATTGGAATCGGTTACCGGAAAGTGCGCGAAACCGGATTCATCCCCTAGTTTGCCACCCTTAGAGGTGGAATATTTTCTTCAAATTTAAATGGGGTCAATATTGAGGTACCGTCTTTCCAAAGAAAGATTCATCGAAATCGGCTTACAAATGCTGGAGTATTTAATTGCAGTTATGTATATATGTTAACTCACGTGCTCTGTATTAAAAATAATAAAGCACACACTCGACATAGCCCCGCACTACGGAAACCCTGTGTTGCGGGTGCCATGGACACACACATAGACCCAAGACACAAATAATACCCAAACTCACGATACAAATAAATGTAGGCCATTCGGCCACAGAGGCAGTCTATTAAAAAAAATATTAAAAGAAAAGAAAGTATTGAAACCACAAAATATTCATGAGGTAGCTTACTGTACGTGTCAGTGGGGTTCGGGTGCTAATGAAGAGTTTAAAGAGTGAGCAAGACCGATGGAAATGTACTTAAATTTATTAAAATCAACAAAGGAAAAGTACGAACAAAACACACGGAGAAAAAAATTACAATAACAAAGAAAAAGGCGCCAAAAACAAGTACATTTAAATTTAGAATATCACTCTAAAACAAAATTGCTAACATACCCTAAAGAATAATTAATTCATAGAGCCTGCTTTAATTATGAAGGAGAACAGTTTTTAAAACCTAGCGAGAGATGGAATACATATATACTATCTTATTTTACGTAATTACATACCTTTGCTTTTCGGCGACGACGGTTCCGTGTTATGAACACTAAAATCATTATAAAAAGTCTTACAATCAACTGACAACCTTTCTCTCAACTTGTGTTCCATTGCAAAATCTCTAATTGCCTCCATTATTAAAAAAGTACAGGCTGTATGATTAAGCAACCCTTGCGTCAGGCTTCGAAAAAGTAAACTGTCAGTCGCCGCCGCCTAGCCAAAAAATCCATAATGTGCCGACCAATAAGAAAGCAACGTTGATCCCCACCGATCAGGGCGGAGCTTAAATTATCGTGTTGTCTCTTTCTAACGCTCGTTCTTGTTATGAGGTAATTTCAGTGGGAAAAGGATTAGGGTTGTGATACACTGAAATTACTCTTTTTTATGGGTTATTTCGTGTGAGGATTTCTCAAATGACGTGCTAACGATGGCTTTTTTTGAATTTTTTTTTTACAAATTACCATTTTTAATTTAGTATATCGTTTATCTCCTAAATAGTTTTAGGCACAATTTTCAGGGTGCAATTTCGGTTCACACGGAAGTCATCTTGAGTAGTAGCTCGTGCCAAACACGGTATATCTATGAGTCATATTTAGCATAAAAAATTTAGACATTGCAACAATTAGTAGAGAATGTGAATGAGAATGAACTTTCGAAATCTAAGTTCTTACTTACTGAGTTTCTTTAACTTATTAAAATGGCACAAGTAATTTTGTAAACAAAAGGATTATTTTGATAGTTTTTGAACTAACAGCCCAATAACTATAAAAATGATGGTGTTTCCTTCACGTGCTTTTACTAGAATATCAAGGTATTCAAATTAAAAAAGTTGTATGAGTCACATGTTGTTAATTAACCCATAAACGTACCAACCTTTCAAGGCTGTCTGTTGTGTTGAAAGATATAATGAAAGATTAAGTATAATTTATAAGTTTTTAGGTTTTCGCGATTGTTACACATTGAAAAGGAAATTATTTTTTACGGATGTAAACCGAGTATAATTGTTCTTTTATAAATCCAATTGACAGGACGAAGAAGTCGTAGACCTGGTGGTAAGCGACACGCCTGTCCACAACAGTTGCAGGACAAAGACCTGAAGGGATTTACCACTGCGCCCGTCACCCTGGGACATTAGTTGACAAGTCCCACGTGCCTGTAATTCTGCTACTAAAGTGTGTATTTTAACTGCTAACAATATTTACGCTGACGGCTGGCTCAGTCGTGTCCGTAGGATCTGGAAAGAACCTTAAACGTTGTTTTGTTTCAAAGAAAAGATACATTTTATTCACATATTCTATTTTAGATCCGGAAAAGTAGTTTCATTGTATTTCTATTTGTACGGTTGTAAAAAATGCATAATATAGACGTTTTTATTCTCATCGAAAGAAAAAGAAATAGTTTCTTTAAGTAATCCAGTTAAAGGTAGAAAATTTCAAATACCTTGTACAGGAGGCTGCCAACAATTCCCCATTAGGCGGTTAAGTTTATTTTTCGGTAACAAAAAATAATGTTGTAATATAATTGTAAGTCAATGGTTGTAATGAGTTAATTAATTATGTTGACCTCAGTGGCTCGGTAGTTTGCACTGCAAGCTTGAATGAGAAGAATTTCTAAATTATTCAGGTCTGGGTGTTTTATGTGTAGTACCCTGATATGTATTCTGAAACTCTGGTATTCATAGTACAAGGAATTTCTTAGTTTGAGACCTGGTGATTGGTAGAGTTGTCTGGCATATTTTAATGATAAAGAAAATTGCAACCGTTGTGCCACGACCTTTATCTTTTTAATTGTAAGCATTCATATTGTTCTAATATAAAGTTCTGGCATCTTGTATTATAGACTCTAATTATCAGATACCTTAGTTTTGCAGTAAATATTAAATTACAATGAAAATTTCGTAAGCATTAGAGCTCCTTGTGAAAGAGTTCGTCCAGGAAAATACTGCCACCTTACCTATTTCTACCGCCAAGCAGTAATGTTAGCATTACTGCGTTCCGATTTTGAAGACTAGGAGCGCTGGTGACTTGTCAACTGTTCGTCCCGTTACATTATAAAAATATCGAGTTCTTAGGTTTTCGCAATTGTTACACATAGGAAATGAAACTATTTTTCCGGATTTAAATCGCGTATATTTGTTTTTTCTAACAAATCAACGTTTCGGATCCTTTACTAGTCCCACGGTTGATTAAGGTGGTAAAGTCTTCAACCAGTTATTTTTAATATTAATGAGTAAGGGTGCTTGTCAAATTACAGGCACATGGAACTGTCAGGGTTGACAGGCGCAGTGGCAGTGCCTCTCAGATCTTTGCGATTTAAAGCTCTTGCGTGGCACTGCAATTGTTATGGACAGGCGTGTATCTTACCACGACGCATACGACTTGTTCGTCTCGTTATACTATATATTATAAAAAATTACAGTCAAATTGAGAACCTTCTATTTTGATGTCGGTTTTGAATGACTTCAATCGTCTTTTCATTTCGATTAAACGTTCAGAGTACATGTGGCCGGTATTCATAACGCACCTTAGGTGTAATAATGAAAAAACACGCAGGAACAGTGCCCCTCAGATCTTTGCGATTTAAAGCTCTGAGTGGCACAGCAACTGTTATGGACAGGCGTGTCGCTTACCATCAGGCGCACGACTGGTTCGTCCCGTCACTTGGTATTATGATACCAAGTGAAAAAGTTTATGAAAAAATTTGTAATTTTGTAGCTTAATTACAAGGAGAGTGTGAATTTGAGAATTATTTTTGTACCTGTAGTTAAATTATTTTTTCATCACACTTGCACGTAATGCTTGCATGCAGGCCAACTTGATTATAATATATATAATACCCCAAGTAAAACCCTCGGGCCTTTTTTCTTCTCATTACCGACCACGACCACTAAAAGTGTTTTTTTATATCTTTAAATTTTGGTAGATATTTTGTTATTTTTGTAAACAGCCATATTTATTTACTAAATATTATGCTTCCCAAATTTTGCGAAAAAAAAAGAAACTGTAAACGAAATTAGAAAAAAAACGAAATAACGAATTTTTTTCAAAGAAAAAAGACTGTGCCAATATTTTGAAAGTTACCAAAATGCAAATATCTGTTAGTCATGACAGCGAGGACATGAGTAGACCACTGTCAAATAAATTACAACAAAAGTTGTTTATTCAACTACAGAATAAAAGTGTCAACACATTGAAAACAACACTTAACGCTTTAATTTTGACAAATTGTTGTAAACAGTAGCAATTATATCCGAAAGGCTACTGTATTGAGAAAGCAAATCTTTTGTGCCAGCCATCTTGAAAGAAGGACCGCCAAAAACAATGCGCATCTGACCATAGAGCAGAAAATAATGGAACCTTTTTCTATTGTACTTTTTTTCTCAAAAGTTTTGTCTTTGCTCAATTAGAGGGTGATCTTTTGTGGCCAGAACGTGGAGGAAAAAAAAGGAAATTTTGCTTTTATATACTATGGTATACAGTTTCTTTGTTTTGATTTTAAATTTTATTGCCGCCACATTTTTGTGAAGTTTGTAATGTTTCTTCTGAGAATTATACTTACTGTCTTCTTTCCCCCGAGATATGTTATTAGGGTATATAATTTTAAATACAATCCTTCTGATCGTGTCTAAGCTGAAATTTTGAATTTCCTTCTGTGACCTGAGATAATTGAGGTTAAGTTTGTGGTAAACATTTTCAACAAATTTTGCGCTCACAAATATGCAGAACTGACAAAAAAAGAAAGAATTCGAGGCTTCATTATTGAATCGATATTCCATTTAGTTTTTGGTATAGTGATGAAAAGGTAGTCAGGCACTGCTGGCACCGCTTAATCTAGATTGTAATGTAGCCTGGAGAGTGTGGTAGGCTCCGCAGCCTTCACAGCCTCCGCATATCTTGCTTAGCGACTTTAAAGTTGAAAATTCAAAATATAGGTATAAGAAATAGTGGAAAAAATCCGGTTTTATATAAAAATATATTAAAGTTTTTTGTGATCTTTTAAATGTTTATAGCACAAGGGATTTTTGGTAAGTAGTAAGCGGGTCAAAATTGGACGAGAAGACGTGCTCGCTTCAGAAATTAAGCAGAGAGTGACGATGGAACGAAACAACGAGAAAATGACGAGGCAAAGGAATTGAAGAACGATTCAAAATTTGAAAACCAGTGGCCAGGTATCAGAGAAAAGGTGATAAAAAGGTGGGATAACAATATAGTTCACACCGTCACTGTAAACAAGATTATTATTGAAAATAGTTTTGTGGGAGAATGTAGTACTAACGACAAATAAACAACATCAATTCATTAGTAAAGTCACATACAGTAGACATAGAGAGAAGCGTCACATTTATATCACCGTGACTATTACAAAAAAATCACTGTGACAAATCACCACGATTATGTCACACCTATCACTTACATCACGCTAAATAGTTTAGGCGAGCGGCTAGGTGCTTTCTAATAGTCGTTATTAATAATCACTGATGCATCGAGTATATAACCAGAAATAAAGACGAAATAAGGGCTATCCATCCATGGCAGCTCATCAGCCAAATGGGCTTTATAACACTTTTAAATATAACTCTCGTTTGCGCTGAAATCACAAATTAGAAAGCTGAAATAGTACAGCGCCAACAACTGACCTGTGTGTACGTCTCCGTATATTCCAAAAATATTCTGTATTTATTGTAATAAAGATGATGTCTCTAACTATGGATGGCTGTTCCATTCGGTGGTATGAGAAAAACAGCAAAACATCTAATTACAAAACAAACGGAACCACATTTCATCGGTAATTAAATATTAAATGGTAATTTTTCGATTTTCGTCCATTATAGCAAAGCTCAAGTCGACACCCGTCAATTGTTTCGAATTCGGGCTGGCCAATAGGAGTGCAGTTGTCACGGTAAAGATTTGGCAGAATAGTTTTCAAACGAATTAAATGATATTTCGTGTCTATTTCTGGTTATATTCTCGATGCTTTGCTCTAACGTTTAAAACTGATCCGTAATAACCTTTACAGTTTTACAGGCTTGTCGTTAATAAGACCATGCGGCTTGTTTTTTATTTTGGATCAATTTGTATAATACATGGTATTTACACTGATCTAATTATTTCTTGGTTCTCATTTAGAATATAAAAAAGCTAACATAAATATTAATACAAAGATCGAACACTCAGAAAAAAATTCCTTCGATCCGGTCGGATTCGAACCGACGTCTTCTTGCATTCCGTGTCAGACGCTATACCAACTAAGCCACGGAACGAACCAACGGACCTCACGAATTTTTCTATGTGCTTGCGTCGTGTCTTTGTACTTGGTCTTTCAACGACTTTTTAGTCGTACCGCCATCTATGAGAAACCTATGACAGATTTATCACCCAGTTAGTACCTTTACAGCTACCAGTCCTGGCGAGAGATGTCGCTATTCACTGTATTAATTAAATTTTTACTGAATTGATATTATAACATTTATTAATTATAACAAACTAGTGGAGTAATTTCACAAAAAATAATTGAATATCAATTCAATAAAAATTTCATTCAAACATAAATAATTTAAAAATTATTTGCGTCAAAAATATATTATAAACTTTTTAAAAGGACACGAGACGTTCACAATGAAAATGTAAGATACCCAGATAGATTAATAAATCATTGTAGTATACGGAGTCAGACGAAGAAAAAATTCCAATATTGTGATCACGCCTGGGTCTGCTACCGAGCTGGTCTGCCACGCAAAGGTCCCAGGTTCAATTCCCGAGCCGGGAGAAATATTTGTATGGCCTAATATGCGCGAAATTCCCCCCCTAGTTTGCCATCCCTCAGAGGTGGAATTTTCTTTAAATTTAAATGTGACCACTACTGAGATACCCTCTTTCCGACAAAAAAAGATTCATCAAAATCGGTTATCGGAGTTATTGCGTGACATACGTACAAAAAAACATTCGAGTTGAGAATCTCCTCCTTTTTTGAAGTCGGTTAAAATCTCACATAATACATAATTTATTTCATACAGTTTGTATTTTTTTGATGGCCTCTGTGGTCGAGTGGCTTGCAAACCCACTTTCATGGTGTCACCGACTCTTAGATTCCCGGGTTTCTCTCAGAGAAAAGTTTAAGGAGACTGGGCATCACAGTATATTTACTCAAATGTTTTATATGCTTGTAAAAATATACACAATTTCATTAAAAAAGAAGATACCCATAATATTAACCTTAGAACTAAGTCCAAACTGGAACTGGGGAACTGTATACGTTTTTACAATAAGATCGCGGAGCATATATTAAGACTATAATTTCCTAAGTTTAAAACTTACATTAAAAGTGTTTCAATTGAAAAGTCATGTTACAAAATTGTAGACTTAGGGTCGTATTCTAGAACTCTACTCAATGCTCAAGTCAGGATTTGGTATGGTTTAAAGCACTCGAAATCATACTCAAGTCCCTGCCATTAGGATCGTATTTCCAGTGCTTGTGTTTCCAGTGCAATCCTGACTTGAGCATTGAGTAGAGTTCTAGAATACGACCCTACGTTTTAGATGTATGGAAAGACAACGTGAGTCAAGATTCCACACAAATATGATTCAAAATGTATTCTATAGCATTTAAGGTTATGTGAAAAGACTTTTCAATATAAATACTTTTATTGTAAGTTTTAAACTTAGGAAATGGTAACCTTAGTATATGCTCCGGAATCTTAGTTAATAAGGTTAATATTATGGATAGCTTCTTTTTTAACGAAATTATGTATATTTTTACGGGCGTACAAAATATTTGAATAAGATTCAAAGATTTTGCCATCGATCTTTTTATGCTTTAAAGTCTATACTATCTTAGCTTGAATTTAAGTTTATGCCCATTGACTTACAGATAAATGGACGACGGGTTTAATACAAAAACCACGAAAAAAATGTCCCAAGTCAACCTATTTAAACGTAGTGACATGTCAAGGAATATGAAAAAGCTAAAACGTTGAATTTAAATTGTAATGTCATCGCAGTACTGTCTAATTTTGCTTGCTTCGCTGTCAGTCGAACAAACGAAGACTAGAGCGTGAATGACGCTCTGTATACGATTTTAACGCCCTATAAGTTCGGACACTTTTTAGCGCGGACCCGACGTCCATATAATTGTGAGTCAATGTTTATGCCGTACTAATACGGTTTATTTTGCTTGGGTCGATTGACAGGGCCACTGGCTTTATTTCAAATTTAAAAAAAAACGAAATATAGCCCTTTTAAACAATGCATATCGTATAGTATACCTACATGATCTATTTAGTTCAGATGATATAAAAAAAATATATATTTTTCCCAAAGTAATTGATTCAACACTCTGACTGTTATGTGGGATCAACCGAAGACATTAGAAGTCGTATAGACTCTTAAAGTTCATAATATTATGTATAACACTTTTGACGTATAACCACATGTGACTTTATTATGGGATATAAACCGACCCATCCGAAGAACAGAGTCCTATGTGATTATATCGCGAAAAGAGAATAAGAGCGTTACGAGAATAATTTCCTTATTCAAATTAAGGCCTAGTGTAAAGGTGTTTTGAAAATTTATATGTCTTATTTCATTTCGGTAATATAAAATCGAGCAACGGTCGATGTGACATCTCCAGCGAAGAAGAACGAACGAAATGTACTATGTCCTGAGAACAAGTAGTCTTGCACATAGATCTTTGTTCTACGGATGAGTCGAAACATTTGATATGAAATTGGTACCGAAAACAATAAAAATAAAATACTGTTTTTTTTTACCATAACTAACATAATCGATATGTAGGAGAAATTAATTAATTAACACATCTGGATCAGCGACTCGAGATCTACAACCCCTCCTAGTCGGTTTTTGAAATATCTTATTTAGTTTCAAATTTATTGTTACTAAAATGCAAAAGCATTAGTAATGACAAGAAGGGCAGAATACCTGTTACTAGAAAATGTTACCGAAAATTCAACCTAATACCGCCATAAAATAATAATCATTAATTAATGCATTGTTTTTTTTTCTCGCCGCGGCAAAAAGGCCGTCGCTATCGGCATTCCTTTTGATCTTCATTTTACAACGGTTAAGTTATTTTGTTACTGATAAATCCTAACTGTAAATGTTAATGTTGGTTTAGTAACAATATTTTGTTTTTTCAGTTATTTTTTCTATTGAATCTTTGTTTTTATTAATACGTAATTATAGTTTGTTTATAAAAGTAGATAATTGCATTTTTAAAAGATTCGTTCCGTTTATTATAGAAAAAATCGGTCTTTCTGTTCTTTTTCTCGTCATATTTCAGTCTAGTAGTATTGGACCTATATGTATATCACACGCATTGATGTAAAAATGCCACATCTGCAAAATTATAACCTTTCAGGAGAGAGGTTTAATGATGTTACCAATGCATGACATTAGTCGACACCAATATTTTTCTTAAATAAGAGAGTTTAATTTTACATATACATAATTTGTTTTTGAATAAACATAATTCGTGTTTTCTTAATTTTTATGTGATAAAAGCACTTTTGATGATCACATGTGGATTTATTAATACCAAGGGTTGACAATAAAACAAATAATACAATTTGTGAATGTTACGAAGTTGACCAACTGATTTTGTTCAATAATTAATTGTTTGTTTTTGGCAATGAAATGTGGTTAGTTAACAATCTTTTTTTTATATCTATGCTATGTTGCTATGATATGTTATAAGAGCTTTAAATCGCAAAGATCTGAGGGGCAATGCCACTGCGCCCGTCACCCTGAGACATAAGTTGACAAGTCCCATGTGACTGTAATTTCACCAGCACCCTTCTCCTTCAAAACCGGAACACAGTAATGCTGACATTACTGCTTGGCGGCAGGACTAGGTAAGGTGGCAGTACTTCCTCAGACGAACTCTTTCACAAGGAGCTTCACAGTTGCAACATGAAGGCAGAAACTTGACAAATTGGGAAGCAATTCTATAAAAGTTTTTGACTAATTTCATTCTTAGAATATATAAACCTCTCTTCTGAAATGTTGTCATTTTGCATATGTATCTTTTTTACATCAACAAGGGTGCGAATTGTATGTAATTTATATTTTTCTTAAACTGCAGTCATCGGGACATGCCGCTTTTACTACTAGGTACTAGGTTACAACTAGGTACAAGTCCAAAACTCACCGTGTGGGCGATCGTCCGCGCCGTCGCTGTCAATCTCACTTCTGATACTCCCCGGACTGGCCCTCTTCAAATCCTCCTGATTCTGTCCCTCTTGATATCCTCTCTTGTCATACGACATAAAAAATGGGAAATTTACACGATTCTGATAGAAAAATCGATCTCTTTTCACATCGTCATCTTCAGAATTTGTATAATCTTGAGATATATTGTTTTCAATGTCGATCTCCGGCGATCGTCTATCGATACCGACTATCGATTCGATTGAGAAATTCTTCGGCGGTATTTTGGTTTGCAAATTTTGCAATTTCCCAATTTCCGACTCCATTGTGTGTCACTTCACTATTTTATTTTAACGTTCTATAATTAAAAAGTCACTGCACTGGCTGGTTGGAAATGTCACTTTTTAAAAGAAAATTGTTCGATTATTCGAAAATCGAAATTTGTATTTGGATCCGTCGAATGTCAGTTCTCAACTGAGCCTCGACTGAGGATTTCGAAGGGAGTTCGTTTGGCCACGCCTTCTAAAGGTGTGGTCTGTGATAGTATTAATCAAGAACCATCTTTATTCTAATGGCAATTGGGTGGAATTTTCTTTAGTAATATTTATAATGTATTTTATGTAAAAAGCAATTTGAACTCTAATAAACTCGAATACGGTTTCTATTTTGTTTGAAACATTTTATTATATAAAAATAAGTAATGCTTAGTAGTAATAATAACCCTTGGTAAAGTCAATTTACTTTTTTATTCTTTTTTTTTTATCGAATTAAGGATTCTTTTTTAATTTTATTTTGTTTTTTTATCATTATAAAGTAAGACGATTGGCGGAATCATTATGCCTAAGTTCAGCATCTCATTGGTATAAATAAAATATTTTCTATCTATAGACGACTTTTTTGATGTTTCATGTCAATCACGTCAAAACGGACCAACGGATTTAAATGAAAGATTCGCTCTGGACCTTTTGGAGGGAAAAGTGTCGTTTTTATTTTGACTTTCAATTATTTTGTGAAATCTAGTTTAAAGTGGAATAGGATAGTGATATTGTGCCTTAATCGAAGATTAAAACGCGAAATTATACGAATCTCGAACTAAAATACCCGTATCGGCCCGTTTTAAGGAATCCCGAGTCAATCCAAGCACGCCGCATCAAATTGCCTATCCTCTTTGTGGCGGCCATATTTACAGAAACATAGTTAAATTTCATGTTTAGGCTGATGGCTTTGCCAAAGCCTTAATAATAATAATAAAAAAAAAAATTAAATGAAAATTAAATGTTGATTACCATATACTGTAAGTAGAAACTAGTGGACAGGACTTAGTTTCCTTTGTAATATCGGTTTTTATTTTAAAGTTAGAAGGAATTACGGCGAATTTTTTTTAAAGCCTTAGGTACACAGATAATCTTGGAGAGGATTCCTTACGTAGTATAGAAAAATGAACACTTTATACACTGTAAAACAAATAAATAAGTATTAGACAACATTACATACATTGCTCTGATCCCAAAGTAAAAACAAAAGCATGTGTGTTGTGAAAACCGGAAACAACTACAGCACCACAAACACCCAGACGCGAGACAATATAGAAAAGTTAGTTTTCTACATTGACACATCCGGAGATCGAAGCTGGGACGCAGAGATGACAACACCGTTAAACCAGCAAGCCACTCGACCATGGAAGTCATCGAACTACGTATATATTATGAGAAAATAAATAAATAAACCAAATTATTTTCTTCATATTGAAGCTTCTATCTACCCGTGCAAAGCCAAATGTTTTAACTAGTATATTTTTCCAGCTTTCCTGAAAACGCCTCACGAGATTGTTAAAGGGGGTACAACCTCCCCATTTAGGGGGAAAGAGAAGGGGGTTAGATTATATTTTAATGCAATAATTCTATGTGATCATACCGTGTTTACGAGGGTCGGTTATGCATGAGATGAAAATTCCTTCGATATCGAGTTCTTATGTTTTATCTGGAAATCAAATTTTTCCCGTGCTAATACAGTTCAGTTTGCTTGGGTCGAACGGCAGGGACACTGGCTTTATTTCAGAATCTATTTTTTTCCAAACGCAATTGAAGCCATTTGACAAATGTATATCGTATAAGTACTATACTTGTTCTATTCAGTTCAGTTGATTTAAAAAAAATCATTGATGTATGTAACGTAGGTACAGTCATGAGTTTTTTTGTTTTGTTTTATTATTTACAAATGTCATGCCAGTTTGACAGCTCTATCTGAGTGAGGTCACAGAGAGGGGGTGTTTGGTAGTCTGAAGCCGGATTTACAATTGTCTGACGTGACGTGACGCGTCAGAATGGCATCGGTTTTTTTACATTTAATGTGGTTAGATTTTATTAATGTGTCGTGACGGCTCGTGTTGTGTCGCGTCAGAAGCGATCCCGATCTGCGGAGCTGCCGCGTCACGTCATATCAGAGAAGTGTGCAGTGATGTGTTCTGTCGCTTCAGTGCCTTATGGTAGTTTTCCAACGGCAAGGCTTGAAGAAACGAGAATTTAAATATTAAAAAATTGCCATTAATAGCTAGCGCTGTGACTGTGAACAGTAAAGATTCAGGGCTGTTTAGTTCATCTAGCGACAAGTTCGCGGCTGAATAAACATTAAATAAAACATTAGATTATGTTAACAGAAGAAGAATCGGAAGAAACCATCGTTTTCTAAATCTCAATTCGTACGTACTACGTACCCCACAATCTCGCGGTTGATATTAATAGCCATCGCGAGCTCGCGTGAGACCGCGCGGGTACTCGCGAGTTCGCGCGAGAAATCGTATTTCCGTCAAACAGTATAATGCTCTATGTAGGCAGCAATACGGTTCAATATTATATCAACAAACATTCAAATTCTAGCCTCGCCCATCCTCGTCAATCCAGATCTTTGCCACCGAAGATGCGCGAGAAAAGAATGGAAATTTTGCCATTCAAATTTCTATTCTCGTCTCGCCTTGTCTCTCCTCGTCACGCCGGTGGAAAACCACCTTTAGACATTTTAAAATAGTTATGAAATCTTTCATCATCGCTCTCAACTTCTTTAACGAGACAGTGAAATTCGCCGTTGACTCTTTTTTATTCACTTGATGATCCCAATATGTTCTTTTTTCTTTCTTTTTTTTAATATAGTTGCCATCAAGTGGCCATCATCGCAAATTCAATATCTCCTACATAATCTGAATCAGAAACGGATGATTCCAAAGAAAATATTGCGAACGCATGAATTCTCCGAGAGCCATGACGGTATTGATTCAAAATATTGAAATTAGTAGAGGCGAAGCTCCTGAGCCTTGAACACCGCCGTAAAGTTGCCTGCTTGTCGGTATTCTTAAGGATATATCACGGAGAGTGTGCGATGGAATTGCATAATTTGATTCCGCCTTCCGCTTTCCATTGTCGGGGGACTAGACGTGGGCTGGGGTTCCACCCCTATGTTGTTAATATTCTCAGCATTCGCAATAAGCGTTTGGCTTCCACATTTATATGGCGAGCGGCCAGTGTGAAATTCCCTACCTGCTGACTTGTTCCCCGACCGATATAACTTGGACCTTTTCAAGGCTAGAGTGAATAGGCATTATTTAGGTGTGCATGCTACATCGTCGACCTCATCATCACTTTCCATCATCAAAAATATCGTCAGAAGACGACAGAACATGACATGTAGATGTGAACGCTTTCCATGACGTCAGAGCGCATCACGATACAAACGCGGCTTGTATTTGTTCGGTTAAATCAGTCATCTGACGGGATCCTACGACATGATGTTCGTTGGCAGGTTTGCCATATGAAAATAAGAAGTGAAGTTGACAGTAAAGGCTTATAAACGAGCGCGTATTAACAAAAGGGGCTTTTTATGTAAGTTGCTTGGATAGTGATCACGTGACTTGGCCTCGCCCTCTGTAAACTTCCTGCGTGACGTTTAAGACGTTTTAACCTGATCTGCATCTTGCTATCCAGTGGCGAGACCAAGAGAGAGAGAGATGAAAGAGAAGCGACTTACCATGCGTCGGTGGTAAGCGCTTGCTGCACGCCTGCCCAGAACACATGCAGGTCTTAAGACAAATTTTTGAATGCGTAACTCCGTGTGTATCTCACTCGGTCGTAGCTAGAAGATTAAATTTTGTGAAATTTGGCCCCAGTTCATGACTCTGATGGTACAGTGTTGAACACAGCTTGGCATACACGATATAAAAATATTTGCATTACTGTATCGACGTAATGAAATTAAATGAGGTTTATTTACAATGAATAGATTTTATAAGATAATTATTATATTATAGCCCAAAATCGTGGGCAGATACACCGAATACGGAATTTGGTATCATTCCATATTGAAATATTTATATATTATATCTCTTAACTCATCGTGCCTCTTTGGCATAGGCCTCCTCCAGTTCTTTTCTTTTGCTCTACCAAGAGCTACTCTTCTCCAACACGGTCCTGCAGATAGCTTCAGTTCATCACACAGGTATAATTCCATACTTATTACAAATTTCGATGTACAAAATCTTTTTAGCCAAAAAAGTGGGTCTCCGTACAATACCCACCTTGCAATCCTGTGGATTCTCACTGCTAAGATTGCATATTACTATTTGATTTTGAGGCAGATGGTACATATTGAAAGTAACATAAATTTTTTTGTAGGTATATTTTGCCGACTTCAGTGAAAGATTAAATGCGACAAGCTATCGCTTTTCGATGAGACCCATGCATAACTTGATCATACGTCGCCCTTTGAGCGGGACAGTCTCGCTTTTAGGTTTCGTGTCCCTCTGTCACCAAAATACTTAAAAGTGTGCCGCGTTCACAAAACAGAACACACGTAACAAAAAATTTCAAAAAATGGCGCGAAAGCGAGACATCTAGCATCAGATAATTATACAAAGTTCTTTTTATAAATTTTTGATTTCAAACAATTTTGGGTATTATTATTAATACAAAGATCGAACACTCAGAAAAAATTCCTTCGTTCCGGCCGGATTCGAAGCGACGCACGTTTTCTAGCATACCGTGCCAGACGCTATACCAACTAAGCCACGGAACGAACCAGCGGACCTCATGAATTTTTCTATATGCTTGTTGTCGTATCTTTGTATTTGGTTTTTTAACGACTTTTAGTCGTAGCGCCATCTATGAGAAATCTATGAAAGTTTTATCACCCAGT
>NW_020653732.1:2741736-2753853 GCF_003589595.1 Hyposmocoma kahamanoa | reverse complement strand
TTTTTAGCGCGGACCCGACGTCCATATAATTGTAAGTCAATGGCTATCAGTGCAAAAGTGGTGCAACCAATATTTTATTTATTTATTTTAGATTTACCAACATTGATTACATTATTGCAATCTCTAATTCTCTAATCTAAATGTATCAAAATGTAGTAAACACCATTTGCAATTAGTAAAAAGCCTATAAAAATTTACAACATAATTTAACACAACTAAAAGCAAAAATCAATAACAATTAATAACAACGGCAGCAATTTAAACTTAAGTATAAATATAACAATGCATTTGATATACTACAAAAAAAAACTACAATAGAATTTTTTTTTTCTACAATATCTTTTGTAAATATTATATAGATAGATAACACGTTTATTTAGCACAAATACAAACAGACACAAAACACTTACAATCACTTCACTGAGTATATCATAAAAGCACAATATTTAAACAAGATATTGTAGAAAAAAAATTATATTCCATTGTAGTATTTTTTCCATTTAGTAAACGACACGCCTATCCATAACGGTGTCCCTCAAAGCTTTAAATCGCAAAAATGCCTCACGGGCACTGCCTTGTGCCTCTTTGTTTTAAAAGTAACGTCATTTTATAAAATCGTCAAAAAAACATCTTTGGAATAAAATCTAATCATTAATTAAGAATAATATTATCTTTATTATTTCATTTACTACTAATGCAATTTTATTAAGAAAACATTCAAACTGAAAATGTATCGAAAAATAGTTCTCTTTGGCTAACAGCGTCCAATTTACGACGGCACCTGTTTTCGTAAATGGCTCGTATGGAATGCCTCGATACACTTCCATCGAACCGGTTTTATTTAGTCCAGGCGACAATGCCTAAAAACATTCCATTAAGTAAATAATTTATATAACAGACAATCACTAGTGCGTTAGGGAATCATTACGTTTGGAAACCCATTTAGATCATTCGACATTTCAAACGTCTTATTGAGCTATGTTTAAGTTTCATATTCGTTACAAGACATAAATCCTATTTTTTAGAATGACTTATTGCTGGAATAATGTAGAAATAAGAATTTCCGCGTTCGTTTTGACAATGGTCTTTTATTCCTAAGTCGATTGTTCAGGTGACTCATGTCACAATTTAGATACGTCATTTACTAAATTGCTCCTTCTGGAAATCAAAATCGAGACATTCTCACCTAACGTCATGTTGTTATTTCAATTACAAAATTTTATCAAAGATAATGCTTGGGAAACTAAGAGCCGGTCGCTACCTTACGTAACTATTTAGGATAGATATATAAGGGAGGAATGCTGCCATCTTGGGCACCTCGCCACGGGAACCCAACTTTATTCATACAATTTTATCTTAGTTTTACTTTCTAGTATTTTTATTGTATTTTTATACCTTATCTATATTAATAAAATACAAAAATTATTAATTATTTACCTTATTTATAATTTATGAAAAAAACTGTTCCAATTATTAATACAAAGATCGAAACTTAGAAAAATTCCTTCGATCCGGCCGTATTATAGATTTCTCATAGATGGCGCTATGGCTAAAAGCCGTTGAGAAACCAAATGCAAAGATACGACAAGGTATTAGAAAAATTCGTGAGGTCCGCTTAGATGCATAGCGTCTGGCATGATTTGCTAGAATACGTCAGTTCGAATTCGGCTGGATTGAAGAAATTATTTCTTAGTGTTCGATCTTTGTATTAAAAATTATGACAAACTAGTGGAGTAATTACAAAATTCAAAAATTCAAAATTCAAAATTCAAAATAATCTTTATTTCATAGGTAAGCATTATTACACTTGAAATCGTCACAATGGGTAAACTCTACCGCTCATTCGTAAGGCAGATTCCCCTGAGAAGAATGAGCAAGAAACTCTAGGGGTTGCTCTTTGTAAATAACATTTACAATATTTTTTTTTTTATTTGAAACATCAGAGATCGAGACTACCTCCATGAGCTAAACGGGTTACTACCACGGATTTTTGTCATCCAAGTACGCAGAAGTTATATAATAACGTTTCACAAAAAATAATTGAATAACAATTCAATAAAAATTTAAAAATTGTTCCAATTAACGCTACATATTTGCTATACGTTATTTATATTAAAAACTTCACCAAGGATTTTTCATTAAAATTAAAAAAATTGTGCCGTATGAGTATAGTATATATTGAAACGTTTTTCACTACATAACCGCCTGTACTATAAAACTCATCTCTTCCTGTTTCGGTGAACGAACGACATTGTTCGTTTAGATTCATACCTTAAATTCTCTTTTATTGTTATTTTATTTTATTATTAAAAGATGCAATTTGTTTGTTTATTTTGTTCGTAACATACGAGGTCGAAGGCTGTATTGAAACAAACTGGAAAGGAATTATAGTTAGCGAAATATTCTTTGGGATCTATGTATGGCATTTGTGCAAGAAGGACACATCTATGAATTGACAACTTTTCAAGAAAGAGGCTTAAATATAACACGAATAAAAGAGTGTCATAATTTCTACTTAATTATGTACCTACAATGACCTTATGGTTAACATTGGCGATGATTTAGGGATGGATATATTTGATGGTAATGTTAAAAGATTTCGCAATCGAATCCACAATCACCACGGTTTCTCTCTTTCATGGTTATAGTCATAGTAATTCTATTTTATTTAAGGTTACAGTTTTATTTGTGCCTAAGTATTTTATATTAATTTACAAACAATTTATATTTCAAACAAAATTGTTTACTCATGATTGGTCATGCTGTATGTACATGTTTAGGTTTACATTCAAGAGTAGAACTAGTAGTAATGTTTAAGCTTTGGTTAAGGAGGTAATGTAAACTGTTTTGTACATCTAATAAATAAATAAATAAATAAATTAAGGGTCGATACTACCCTAGCTCGAATTCATAACGTTATTTGAAAAATGTATATATTAAAAAAAAATCATTGGTATACGTAAACTACTTATTGAATACATCGATTTTCTTGTAAAATTTCGAGTTCGTGCTTTGTTTTCTATCGTCAAAATTTTTAGGCATCGTGTTTTCACACCGTATACTAATCAGTGTATATCTTAAATTGTACTATATATTTTTTTTCCAAAATTATCGATCCAACACTTTCACTATGATGTGGAATCAACCAAAGTCATTTGAGGTTTAAGTCACAAGGACACTCCCACAGCGTGCGTCATCGTGAGACGTGAGTTGACAAGTCCCATGTGTCTGCCCTTCAAAACCGAAACGCAGTAATGCTTATATAAAATAGGAATAGCTCATAAGAAAGACGGCAATACATCCCTGGACCTTTCCGAACTCTTTCACAAAGAGCTCTATTGCTTCTAAGCGTTGCCCCCTTGTAAAACCAATCTTGACCTTCAACCCCCTTTCACTAGAATTTTCAACGAGTACAATACTATTAACAGTAGAATCCAGGACCTAGACGTGTGACACGAGAAATATTTTTGTAAAAAATAATTTTAATTTTTTTTTAATTCAAATCCAAATAGTAGATAATTAACATAAAAAAAATTGTATACTGTATTGTAATTTAAGCTTATTTTATTAACCCTTTTTAACCGACTTCAAAAAAGGAAGAGGTTCTCAATTCGTCTGAATGTTTTTTTGTATCTATGTTACGCGATAACTCCGCCAATTGTGAACTATTTTTGGTGATTCTTTTTTTGTAGGAAAGAAGGTACCTCTGATGTGGTCCCATTTAAATTTCAAGAAAATATTCCACCTCTAAGGGTGGCAAACTAGGGGATGAATGACTTTTGAGGTCGGTTTTTTTTAACCGGAGGTTAGGTTATAATAGTAAATGCTATATACACCTTAATTGTCATTATATATTAGATGTAATACCGTATTTATGTTGAATGTTTCAATGCTGTAATATATGTGATATGGTAGTACTTAATAAATAAACAAGCGTTGTACACTTGAGAATAGAACCTTCTCGCAACTAGACTATTACAACTTTGTTTATTGCCTTATCTATATACATAGCAATGTATGTAGATTTGTTTGTGCGTTAATAGGTTAATTCATACAATTGGATTCGAACCTTGTACCACGCCCATGCGAGGCATGCGGAAACAGTACTAAGTAAAAGATACATGGCTGTAATTATATCATCTATATGTGTTACCTTTTCGGAGCTACGAAGCACGTTTTATATGAACATTTAAGTTCTATTTGTCTAGTTAGAGGGGACAGGTAATGCACCTGGTTTCAAACTAACTAACAAATTTGAGTATGGTCTCAAACTAGAGAATTTGCTGTACTTTGAGTACCAGAGTAACTAAATTTACTCCGTGACACAACTTAAAAGACCAATTTAGAAAAATTATTTGGCAAATTTGTGTTACCAGACCTGCGACAGTGTTTCCGAGCACATACAACCCGACTATCTTTAAGATGTGACGGAATAGGCATCTGATGGGCAAGCTCGTTCCATTGTACAACCTATCTTTTTTCTCCAGGGCTAAAAAATAAGAATATTAGACGCGTATTTTCAAGAAATGGTTTACCTGACCTTATGGTATCGGTATCAACTATCCGGTATAATAATAATAATATGAATCCATAACCCCGGCCGACTGTGTCATTGCCGGGAAATACCGCCTATCCCATTTAAAAATTCAAAATAATCTTTTAGGGAGAGGCGAGAATGTAAAAAAGAATCATGAAAATCGGTTCACAAATACCGGAGTTATCGTGTAACATACGTACAAAAAAAACATACAAAAAATACAAAAATACAAAAATGTTTATTTCTCTCTTCAAAGTTTACAACTTAGGTACATTTAGAAAGTTTACAAGTTACATACCTTTGAGAGAGCTGGAGTCTGCACTAGGAAGAACCTGTGTTGCAGATCTCCAGGCTCCCCTCCACCTAAATCTATACAAATGTACAACTTTTATGCTAAATTAAAGATATAAAAATAAAAGGATATATATAACAAACTATTATAAAATTGAGAGTTTGTGAGTGTGTGTGTGTGTGTGTGTGTGTGTGTGTGTGTGTGTGTGTGTGTGAGCGCGTACGTGCAAAACATTACGGAGTGATGATAATATTTTCTGTATCAGAATAGTTAAGTCCGGCGAGCCAGACGGAGAGTTTGGTTTTACATTCGGCTTTGCTTAATTGATAAATATTTAGAGTTTTGTTCAAGAAATTATATATGTAGCTTCCGAGAAAACAGAAATGTCTCTGTGCGAGTTTGCTGTGGACTAATACAGGAGTGCACACTTGATGTTTCCTACGTGAGACATATTTGTGTGGTTCATATGGTATTGTTTGATGTGTGATCAAAGTGAGATTTAATATAAATAATTGCCGCACTGAGAGAACCTTACATGTAGAGTACAGCTCGGATGTCGCGAATCTGTAAGGAAGATGCCAACCCACCTTAAGAACTGCTCTTTGTGCTCGTTCAAGTTTCAGCAAATGGGTCTTACCTGCACCACCCCAGGTAGTAATGCAGTAGGAAGTTATCGATTGACCGAGTGCGAGATACACCATCCTTAGTAATCTGGCATCAGCAACACTGCGAAGATTTTTGAAAACGAATATAAGTTTCCTCAACCTTGCAGTTAGGACATCAATGTGAGCGTGGAAGTCAAGGTGCTGATCCAGTTGGACACCCAGGTACTTGACACAGTTAGTATTAGCAAGTCTGGGGCACTGACAAATTACACCCTGAGTGGGAACACATGAGTGTGCAAGCAAATGATATTTAGAAGTAAGTGGAAGACCCTTGCCAGATAAAGAAAAAGTAAGATATTTGGTTTTTTCCACATTTAATGTTAAAAGATTTCTTTTCAGCCAGGCAATTACGGAGTCGAAACCAGTCTGTGCAGCAATAAACACCTCCTCCCAAGAGTCGCCATGAAATATAAGGGCAGTGTCATCAGCGTAAGTGAAGATGGATGCATTTTGAACCTGGAGCTGGCAGAGGTCATTAATGTAAATCAAAAACATGGTTGGCCCGAGAATACTGCCTTGAGGCAAACCATAGGAGATAGGGAGGTCATGGCTTACCCAGTCACCTATTTTGAGGCATTGACGTCTGCCAGTAAGGTAGCTCTCAAAAAGTTTAAGCTGAGCCCCTCTAATTCCAAGCCCTTCCATCTTAACGATAAGTTTGGGTACAGAGATCGTATCAAAAGCTTTGGCCAAGTCAAGGAATATGCCAATTACTTTGTGTTTCTTATCAAGCTTTTTTACGATATGATTAGTGAGGTCCAGAACCGCATTCGAGGTTGATATGCCAGAGCGAAAACCATATTGAGAAGATGACAGGAGGTTTTTGCTCTCTAAGAAATTAATGAGTCTAACCTTTAAAAGCTTTTCGAGTATTTTAGATAGAATGGGAAGAAGCGATATTGGCCTATAGTTATTGATGCGAACTCTGTCACCACTTTTATGTATCGGGTGGATAACAGCCACCTTGAAGGCACTTGGAAAAGTGCTTGTTTTGAAGGCAAGGTTACAGAGGAAAGTGATTGGGGGAATCAGAATACTTTTGAACTTTTTAATAAATGATGCAGATATACCATCACGACCCACAGCGCAGTCGCTCTTGAGGTTAATGATAGTACGTTCCACTTCATCCATATCTGTCTCCAGCATAACAAATGTGTTTGAATTGCTATAGTTGGCAGGGATTTCCTTGGTTATATCTGGATGAATCAAGATATTTTCGGCCAGTGTGCGTCCAATGCTAGCAAAATAAGAGTTAATCTCATTGACCGAACTTTGGGGATCCAAGGAGTCCAAAAGATCATGGGTGTGCTGTTTTTGGGGATTCATGTACGTGATATCTTTGATAGCCATCCACAGTTTTTTATTATTGCGTTGTGAGTTTCGTATCAAAGACTTGTCATACTCGATTTTAGCCGTACTCAGAATCCTTTTACAAAAATTTCGGTATCTTGAGTAAGTGGTTTTAAGAATGTCGTTATTTGGAGACTTTTTTAGTTTTAAGTGCATTTGATCTCGATTTCTTAAACATCTGAGTAGTCCCGTTGTCATCCAGGGTTTTATTAATCTTTTACGGTTTGGTACGACTTTTAGTATGGTGTTTGCCAGAATTATGCTATTCAAAGAATTAATAAAATGACGTGTAGCTAGGTTAACATCAGTCATACCATACAGATTGGTGAAATCAATTTCCAGCAATTCTGATTCAATTTTATTATAGTCTATTTGTTTTATTGTTTTTACTGCATGATTATTTAAATTGGGC
Source organism: Hyposmocoma kahamanoa (assembly GCF_003589595.1). NCBI lineage: Eukaryota > Metazoa > Arthropoda > Insecta > Lepidoptera > Cosmopterigidae > Hyposmocoma > Hyposmocoma kahamanoa. The sequence goes on along the minus strand of NW_020653732.1, from coordinate 2,746,597 downwards.
ATACTGGGTTTTAAGAAGGTTAAAACGGAATCATGATCTGTGATGGACGTGTGAGCTACATAACAATACGCAGGGTATTTGGTTTTTAAAATTACATGGTCTAAGCAGGAGGAATTATTCCTTGTAAGTAATGTGTGTGCCGGGAGCATACCGTGAAAAGCTAACAAGTTAAGATACTCAATTGAACGGGGATCTTTAGTGTTTTCTGAAATATTGATATTTATATCACCTGTTATAATAATATTTTTGTAAGCTGATAGTGATGTCAAATGTTGATGTAGGGAATCTAAAAACGTGGTTATATTTTGATGGGCGGGGGGTCTGTAAATGGCAATGATCACAAAAACCTTATTTATAATTAAGGTTAGGCAGTTAGCTTCGTGCGTAGTAGTGTTTAATATTACTACATTATGATGAATACGGAAATATACCACTACACCTTCATTTTGCGTACTGTGCTGCGTGGTATTGACGGTCGTATAACCAGGAAGATCTGGTATGGGTGGAGAGTTGTGTAGCCAGCACTCGGTCAAAATTATTAAATCCCATAAAATATTGCTTCTCACAAGAAGAGTATTAAAAGCATTGAAGTTCCGGTTTATGCTTCTAATATTTTGACAGAACAGAGACAATGTATTTTTATGTAGTCTGGATAGTTGGGCGGTATTCTCAATCCTACAGTAACCAGACTCCGCTACTGATAAGTCATCTAATTCCAAGTTAATCTCACTTAAGTCACCAATACAGATGAATTAAGAACCTCCTCCTTTTTTGAAGTCGGTTAAAAATAGGAAATAGAAATAAATCCAAAATGATGATGATAAGAAGAAGAAGAAGAACTTAATTTAAATTATACCTATGAGCAATGTTATTATACTTGTTATACTCACTGCCTATGAGACTTTGTATCAGGTACCATAGCAAGATACTATCAAACCGGTCTACAAGCGTTATCAATATGGTATAATGCGAAAGAAACCATTATAGTGGGTAATTATATAATTATATATTTTTATGATAATGCACCCTATGAAAAAAGATTTGTTTATAGAAATAATGTTAAAGTGGTAAGTCATATCCATTTAAATTACATACTCTATGTTCTTATCAAACCTTATCGAGTCTCCAGAAGTAACATAGCAAAAAAGTTATCTTCATTAATAAAATGTCAATGTGTAGGCGATGTATGAATATAGAGATTTCCTCTTTATATATATTAGAATTCGTATTATGTTTGTCATCAACAATATGTTCTCCTACTGATCATGGTTCTCTTCTAAGGCTTAGGTCATATAGTCTACCTTGAAGAGTTACCGCACAAGCTAGTCAAAATAGTATTTTATGCAAATGTTGCATAATGAGGGTACTAAAGGCCCAGTATCGCATTTAGGCCACGTGGGCCGAGTGTCCTAAATAATAGGTACGAGATTTTAAGACTTAATTATTAAATTAAAATAAAAAACACAACAAATATTTAAACTCTAAGTAAAGCCAAAGGAACACTACAAAACAAATTACAAAAGAGATATAATAGAAGTGCCTGTGATTGGCCAAGTACCACTTATATTTTAACCAATCAGGATGCAGTAGACCGTTTACGTAGCGTCATATTTAGTATTTTATATATATTTTTTTATAATACCAATTGAAGGAACGAATCAGTCGTGCGCCTGGTGGTAAGCGACACGTCTATCCATAACAGTTGCAGTGCCACTCAGAGCTTTAAATCGCAAAGATCTTAGGGGCACTGCCACTGCGCCCGTCACCTTCGCGATCACAGTAATGCTAACATTACTGTTACTAAATGTTACTAATGACGATTTTCAGTGATATTCCGGTTTTGAAGGGCTGATGAAATTTGAGACACACGAGACTTCCCAACTTATGTCTCAGGGTGACGGGCACGGTGGCAGTGCCCCTCAGATCTGTGTGATTTAAAGCTCTCACTTCCGTCACTTGATAAGGTAAATCAGAACGCAGTAATGCTCACAATTCTGCTAAACGGTTATGGTAGGAGTACTTCCCTGGACGCCCTTTCACAAGGCGCTCCTTCGTAACAGCCCAATAACAGAGCAACGACAAAATAAGTCAAATATGGCTTTGAGAAATATCAACAAGTGTAACATACCTTATTTTATTTTATTGCATTTCTGTTACTAAAAAGGCATTACTGCCGATTGTTATCTATAATACCTGAGGATACACAGCAGAGTGTGCAGTAGTGATACACTATATCGGCTCATCCGTAGAACAAAGATCTATATGCAAGACTACTTATTCTCAGGACATAGTACGTTTCGCTTGTTTTTCTTAGCGAATAGTTGTCAGATCGACTGTTGTTCTATTTTATATGTCCGAAACGAAATGAGATATATAAATTCTCAAAACACCTTTATATAGGCCTTGGTTTGAATAACTAAATTAATCTCATAACGGACTTATTATCTTTTCTCTATATAATCACATCCGACTCTGTTCTTCGGATGAGTCAATATGGGTTGATACAATTCAAAATAACCTAAGGATAACAATGTATGCAAATAATTATAACTTGTTTAAACACCAGCGGTCTCCTGCATGTCATTGACTGAACACATTTAGTAGCAGTAGAGTTCCTGGTAGAGTTCATCCTGGGAAGGTATACCTCACCCTTTTCTGCCACCAAGCAGTAATGTGAGCATTACTGCGTTCAGGTTTGGAAGGGTGCTGGTGAAGCTAAAGGTACAAGGGACTTGTCAACTTATGTCTCAAAATGACGGGCGCAATGGCCGTGCCCCTAAGATCCTTGCGATTTAAAGCTCTAAGAAACACTGCAACTGTTATGGATAGGCATGTCGCGTCGGCGTTGGCGTAGAGTTTATTTTAAGGTATCTATGTTATAACATTAAATAATCAACACATTCGCCCTAAACATTTGTAATGTAGAACAATATACTATTACGTCTTTGTTTTATGTCATCAAAAAACGGAAAAGAATGCTAGTTGGCTGTACAAAATCTTAATAGTCACGTAATTGCTCTACTACATAATATAATATAATAACAAATAGATTATAAGAAAATTATACATACATTTTTAAGACTTTAAAGGCCTAAAATGATTTAATAAAATTAAACAAAATCCAGACTTTATTTAAAATAATAAGAGATTTCCATATGACATCCTTGCTTTGAAAACAATAGGACGTGATATAACCTTTTGCATTAACTATTTTTTTTGGTTTGTGTTCATTTCTTGACAAATTTTCCATGTTTTTAATATTTAAGTTATCTTTATTTCTAAATTTTCCAAATTGTTTAAGTAGTTTGTTGTACGAATTTGATCACCAATTATAATTGGCTAAAGTTTTGTTACCATTGGGGTTAGGCGCTGCATGCTGAGATACAGGTTTAATCCTAGTTCGGCTGCAGAGGCTTACATAATTTGAAATGTACAATTTTCTTAGCCTTATTTTATAATTTATAATTAATTATTTTGTATGTCTGTACATTATTGTTTAAAGTAAATAAACATTATTATTATTATTATTATTATTACGTTCGGTAACTCTCATTCGATGACTGTGTTCTGAATAACGATTGTAGCCTTTGCCGATCGAGAAGTTCGAGTAATCGTACGGGTGTGACGTGTCTTCGGTTTGGTTTCGAATACGACAGTTTAACGTTCTATCCGGGTGTTGTGAATAAAAATGAAAAGAAATCGGTCGACAACAGAGTTAACATAACGTTCGGAATCGACCCCCTGGTTGGTTACTATACACCGAAGGTATTTAAAAGAAATGGTCGTGTCAAGTGGTTGGTTCCTAGCGGCGAGGTCAGCAAACGTCTGCGGAGCACATAAACGTTTGAAAAGTATATAAACCATTGCATTAATGTATATCGACGCCTTACTTTCTCAAACTCGTATCTTATAAAGATTATTGAGGAGATGGCAAAACTTTCTATTTATTTAAAATCTCTTATCAACGGTGTTAGTTTGGATGTATTGCTTTAAGAATAGATAAAAGCCAGTGTGTGAATATGAAGGAAATACAAGCTTGCTTGCACAGGTCATAGTGCCCTTCCAACATAACCAAGAGGTTGATAGGGAGAAGCACTATAAACAAAACTTCTGTAGAAAGATATGGGACTGTCCCGGTGTGAAGTAATGCCTCACCTTGGAAAGGATGCCAAGCTTCCTGGCTACATTTTTGGCCATGGATTCAATGTATCTGTCGAAGTATTGGACGACAGGTCCATTCCAAGTAGCTGGAGACTGTCGGCTATCGGTATGGATATATCTAGAAAAGTCAGAGTCAGGTGAAAGGGACTCCGTTTTGTGGAGAATAAACACTCCTACATTTTGGTAGCACAAGATTGGTATCATCCCAATCGGAGACTACCTTAAGTGTCAAATTCAACGACTAACCATGAACTCTCGACAATTCTGAGTTCTAAGTAAGTAAATAAATAAATAAATAGAAATTCCTGCATACTTGTTCAGCGTAAGGGGCTAAAAATAGAGGGGTCGCTAGCGACTACTAATGAGGCACCTGATAATTTTACTAAGTGTAAGTCTCAATTAGTACATCTGCTTTGGAGCTACGATGTACACAGCAAAAGCATAACTCTTCTTTTTTTTGCGCCGGGGGTAAAAAAAAATGTTTTCACAAGTATTTAAAAGCACATAATAGCCTCAATTTCACGGCAACTGGCCATTTTTCGTAATTACTTTGGAGATAATGACTGAATTACTTTTTATACGAACATGGAACTTGATTTGTTGAAATAAAGCTCTTCAAAATCAGGAAGCTCATATATGGTAAAGTTTAAAAAATGTCTTTTTAATGGAAGATATTGATTGCACTTGTTTAAAATACACT
>NW_020653732.1:2633789-2681736 GCF_003589595.1 Hyposmocoma kahamanoa | reverse complement strand
CAAAAATAATAAAATATCAATTCAATAACAATATAAAGTTTTAGGTATTTTTTTATAATTAAAAATTCATAAATTTGCATGGCGTCCTGCTTTGAGTGAAAAAAAAATAATGGTCACGTTACGCATGCACAACAATTGTTGTATTACATGCTTACTGTACAGCCTCTACATCCTCGTACAATACGCATACACTCCTTTAGCTTCAAAGAAACCGGCTAAAAATATAATGTGATAAACTTGCGCTCTGCTCTGTACATTACCCGACCGGTATGATGTTCAATTATTAAGCCGCCCCACGGATTCGGCTCTAAACGCTTCTTATCGAAGTTATATTCTGCTTCTCTTTACTGACTTGGCAAAAGGATAATATTATACGTAGCTATACTTTACAACGGTGCAAGATAAGGTTCTAATTGTGAGATATGGTGAATCTAATTGGAGATTTGAAATAGTACGACTATGGTGATAGATGTGTTACGGTGATAATTATGACAAAACTGCTTGCCTAACTTTCAACATGTCAGCTACATGAAACTAAATTAGTTTTAAAAGTATGCAATTGTGGATTGGGTCCTTCTTACCAACTTATATAACTTAAAAGCATGTCAATCCTTCAAGTTTGCTGAAAAAAATATGTTGTTAGGGATGAACACTTCAACAGCCATCTGTTGTTTAATAGCCAAACTAGTAAACCTTTCGTAGCGTCGTACAAAAAAGTTCGACTACTCTTTACTAGATGTCGCTAGTAGTATGTTTCCAATAATGAAGAAGCTGCATTTGGTTTCTTCCAAAAAAGTTTGGAATAAGTCTCAACAGATGGCGCTAATATGACTATATATAGGTTGACAATTGACATTGAAGTAGTTTGTTTGACATTTCATTTGTTTTGGTTCGGTGTTTCCAAATTGTACCGAGAAATTTTATTTGACTAAGAAATACGACAATATGTAACGATTACAAAGAAGCTTCCGGCAAACGCTTGTTATGGTCAAAAATGGAACAACTTTACGCTGTGGGAATCACTATCATTGAATTCATACAGGATTGGTAAAGTTTTTTTCATTCATGTCAGCTTTTCCGGTGAAAACTGTTATATATATGTTTTGTTAAGTAAATTATGGATGTCTTTCTTACATTTTAAATACTACCATAATTTTCTAACCAACGGAAATCATTTCTACCACGTAGGTACCTGTTACCTAACACCTACTAATATATATGTCATTCATTGAAAAAGTGAGTTATGTCCTTGTAATTAAATTTTGAAATAATGAGTTTTTAGCAAATTAATGTGTTGTAATTTTAGGTCTCTGAGTAAACCAGTAATGCCATCTATGGGATGTTAGTTCAATTATTGGTGTTGCTTCACTTTTATAATGAAAGAGGCGATATGAACTAAATGTGATACTTTTAAGCAAACAAAATACGTGTTTTAAAATATGTATTTACACCACTTTTATAATGATCGACAAATATACAGACCGTGAACACATTATTGTACCACACCACATACCGTTACTACACCAGGTATCATATTTGAGAGGGCACTTCTGACGTATACTGAAACTTCTGAAAATATTGGATTCTCCACAAATTACACACTGTATACAATGGTGTGTTAATTAATACCTTGGTTGCTAAAACGCTCATCTCCTGTATAGAAGGTTTTGGGTTGTGTTACTACGACCACCAAGTCCATTTATACCATATTATTATGCCATTTAATTTACCACCATCACCAGGTCCATTTATACCATATTGCGTTGCATCAAAACTAGATAATTATAACTTATTATCAATGTTAAGGAAAGATCATAACGAAACATGTCGCACCTTTGGAATGAAAGTGACCTAATTGAAAAAATTAAGAAAATAAGTTTAAAACAATTTTAACAATCATTGTTCATTATGGTTTTTAATTTACTATTACTAGACTCTAAAGACTTTCGAATCTTTGACACAGACTTTTGTATTGCTGATATATTTCTCAAATGTTACAATATAATTAATTTTAAAAAATGCAGTACAGGTCATTAAAAAATATATAAAAATTAACCATTCTTAAATTAATACTAAAAATAAAAATAATACACATAAATTTCCAATTGAAAATTAATACTTAATATTTTGAAGATTAATAATTCATTATAAATCTGTGTGCAAAAATTTTCTATAATTAAATTACCTCCACTCTTTATACAACAAGTCTATGTAATATATTTGAAATATGGTCCACACTCTTTCTTCGGTATAGGTAATCCATTGGTACACTCAGTATACTTAATCAAACTTCATATTGCTGTATAAACATTCCAGATTTGGATTTATTTTGTTTATGCAGTAATTTGAGTACTTACTATTATTTTAAGTTGCACTGACTCAACATTTAATATTTTTAAACACTTAAGAAAGCCTTTTTAATAGCATATTTTTAATTTTAGCAATATTGTATTATTAATTACTTTAAAACTCGCTGCTGTGTTGTCATCCAACATTTTAAAACAATTTAAATTTTCAAAATATTTATTACTCATGACATTGTACTAAGACAATATCTGGTAGAACAGATTCGCTATTCTGCCCTCACGCTATACTCAGTTATGAGATTAATTATTCTTTATTACAATCATCAGGTTTTCAGATTCCGAAGGCTATTTCGAAATGGTGAACGACATCTCCAATCCCAATCGAGTGATGGAGTTTCTCTTCCCTATTATGTCTATTGTGGACTCCGTATTTGCTGCGCAATTGTTGCTCTGTATGGCATTTGGAGGATGGTTGAACAGTGTGCTTAAATGGTGAGGATTAAATTGATCATTATTATCAAACTATTTAATTTCATATTTAAGAGCGTAACAGTGAAGGTGTTGAATCAATCGCCTTGAAAAAACTGTATGGTAAAATTGAGGATACAAACTGATTACTATATGATGTGAAAACATGGTTCCTAAAAATTTTCATGATAGAATAAAAATACAAACTTGCTTCGAAATTTTACAAGAAAATCATGGTGTTATTCTGTAGGTACTTTACGTATACCAATGATTGTTTTTATATCAACTGAACTAAATAGAACACTTATAGTACAAAATATACATTTTTCCAATGGCTTAATTTAGTTTTGTAAAAACATAAATTCTGAAATAAAGCCAGTGGCTCTACTTATCGACCTGAGCAAAATGAACCATATTAGTATGGGAAAAATTTGAATTTAAGCTGAGGTATTTACATACATAGACAACTACAAATTACATCCAAAGCCACGAGAGAGATAAATGTAGGCCATACAAATGTTTCTCCCGACCCGGGAATCAAACCCTGGACCTCTGCATGGCAGTTCAGCATGGTAACCGTTCAGCCATGTATGCATTATCAAATTATGACCGGAGCATTAATTATACATTATTATCTCCTTTTGTCAATGGTACAGTTTTAAATACAATGTCAAAGGTTAATATGATTGTTGATAATATAAATAATAATAGTGTCTATAAAACAAAATAATATTACAACAGATTGATACCTCTTAAGCAAATGGTCGCAAAATTTTATAGGAAATTTGATATTCGACCCATTATAATAACATTACAGGATAATATAATATTGTCAAGATAATGTCTCTGTGAAGTCCAGTAAATAAAATTACCAGTGAGTACCAGAACAACAGAAGTCAATATGGTAGTTTTTTTTTAAATTCTAATATAAGTGTGCATTTGACCTCCATCTCACCTGATGGAAAGTGACGATGAGGTCCACGATGGAGCATGCACACCTAGATAATGCCTATTCACTCTCGCCTTGAAAAAGTCCTAGTTATATCGTTCAGGGAACAAGTCTGCAGGCAGGGAATTCCACTCCATAGCCGTTCGCCATATAAATGTGGAAGCGTAACGCTTCGTGCGAATCTTTGGAATATCCACAACATAGGGGTGGAAGCCAAGCCTACGCCTAGTCCCCCTAGTAGATTATGGAAAGGGGAAGGCGGAATTAAATCGTGTAATTCCATCGCACACTCTCCGTGATATATCCCGTAAAATCCCGATAAGCAGGCAATTTTATGGCCGTGTTCAAGGCTCTGCAGCTTCGCCTCTAGTAATTCCGAGCCACCTATAAGGCTCTTGGCGCGCTTGTCAATTGAATCCAAGGTGGCCAGTTGATATGTAGCAGAGCCATCCCAAAGGTGGCAACAGTACTCCATACACGACCGGACTTGTGCTTGATACAGCTGAAGCAACTGTCCCGGTGTGAAGTAACGCCTCACACTGGAAAGGATGCCAAGCTGCCTGGCTGCATTTTTGGCCATGGTTTCAGTGTATCTGCCGAAGTTCAGATTGGACGACAGGTCCATTCCAAGTAGCTGGAGACGGTCGGCTATTGGTATGGATATATCACGAAAAGTCGGAGTCAGCGCAAAGGGACTCCGTTTAGTGACACAGTTCCTAGAAAGCCAGTTTAGACAAGGTTGTTTCCTAACAATTCTATATGAAATCCATATCATTATAATCTATCAGGTGCACCGAGTCACTGTTTGTCTGGTCGTATAAAAAAAAATCTAAATTTATTTCCAGGTGGCTTTTAGAAGATAGACCGTACTGGTGGGTGAGAGAGACAGATTTCTATGACCAATACGACAGACCCTCGCTCAGGCAGACGAGACAGACCTGTGAGACAGGGCCTGGGTGTCCATCAGGCCATAGCGAGACAACAGCTATGTTATTGGTCTTAGTTATGTGCTGGGTGTCACATATTATGAACGACAGGTACTTTAGCTTTTGATTCTCTGCTTAAATTCTTTATATCCTTATGAAGAAAATCGGTGAAATTGTGAAAAGTTGAACATAAATTGCGTATTAATACGGAAATTGTATAAGTACTTTTTGAACACCTTATTAATATTTACTTTCTATATCTCTCCCAGCTTCTGGAGCTTCAGCAGCTTCTTATACATTACTTTGTTATAATAATTTTTTTATACCGGATACCGATCGAACCAACGTCTCCGAGCAAACCGTGGTAGACACTATTGTCAATTAAGCCACGGAACGAACCAACGGATCTCACGAATTCTTCTATGTGCTTGTTGTCGAATCATTGTAAAGGGTTTTGCAACAAGAACTTTGTTTTGTAAATGAAAATAAAAGAACAAATTTAGATGACAATGACAAATTATTATTGTATTAAAAAAGTAAGGTTTGGCAATTATGAATGAATGTCTGATAAATGTCCACCACAGCCACAGTTACAGATTTTTTTTTTATTTATTTATTTTGGTACAGTCATTACAATATGAATTAATACGAAATTTGAACTATACTATAGACAACGAGTACTGAATATTACACTTAAATATTAATAACAAGTACTAAAAGGGCTTAAATATATAAGTAGAATACAAAATAAACGCGTTTTTAAACCAACAGCGAATGGTTAACCATATGAGTGCTTAGACAAATTATTACTTAGAACTAGAGAAAATTAAAACAAATTTATTTAACCGGGATGTAAACCGGCTTCAGGTTTCATAGACAGTAAATAATTTGTTGTGGATGCTTACCTTAAATCTGTTCAATGAGATACCAAATATATCCGTGTCACAAAATGTATTGTATAAAGATAACGAACGATGAAAATAACTGTTTCTCGTATAATTCTTACGGAGTTGTGGTGGTACGAAAATGTTTATTTTACGTTGGGGGCGTACTGGGGATAACAGAGTCGGTGAATCAACCATGTTGTTAAGTATTTTGTAGAGAAAAACTATATCAGATTTCTTACGGCGATTTTGTAAAGTAAGTAATTTATTACGCCTAAGAGAGTATTCGTATGGTTCAATTGGACAATTAGTACGAAAATTAAGAATCCTGCTGAATTTCCGTTGGACTCTTTCTATTCGATCGATATTACATTTGTAGAATGGATTCCAAACCAAGCTTCCAAAATCGAGAATGGATCTAACGAATGAATAATATAAAATTTTAAATGTTATGACTGGCTTAAATGGTTTGGTAATGCGATTAATAAAGCCCAGGCTTCTAAAGGCTCGACTGAGTATTGTATCAATGTGCGAGTTGAAAGATACTTGATCACCCATGACAATACCTAAATCTCGAATGCTCAAGGGTATAAGTATAATATATTGGCCATTTCTTGCGGGTATAAGTGATGATGTTACATTTAAGAAAAGTTGGTTTATGGTACAATACTCTGAAAGAGTTGCGATGTCCGACTGTAGCAACTCACAATCGCTAGGAGAGACTACTATTCTATAAAATTTGGTGTCATCTGCGTAAAGCAGATGATTTGAGTGGTACAAAGAGTCTTCTAAATCGTTGATATATAAGGAAAACAATAGCGGACCTAAATGGGAACCCTGCGGGACACCCGAAGGAATCGGCAGGACTTTAGAACAGTAACCTCTCAAACAAACCGCCTGACTTCGGTTGCCTATGTATGACTCGACCCATCTACGCAAACTGTCATGTACACCGATCTTGTTAAGCTTTTTTATGAGCAAATCGTGATTAATTTTGTCACATGCTTTGGAAAAGTCGGTGTACACGACGTCTACCTGTAAGTTATTATTCATAGCGCACAATAAATAATTAGTGAATTGAATCATGTTTGATTCGACACAACGTGACGTCGTAAACCCGTGCTGCTGTTCCGAGATAAAATTTTGAACAGAATGGAACAATTGTGCAGTTACAATCTTTTCGAAAATCTTGCCAAGAATGCACAGTTTAGAAATAGCTCGGTACTGGGTGATTTGATCTTTTTGATTCTTTCATCAAAGTTTTTAATCACTTTTTGACAAAATGGTGGGTCTATTTTGTTAATCACTTGACGAATTTTGAGTTTTATAGACTCTGTCTTTAACATAACTCCATAAAAAATAATCCAGCGGTGTTAAATCACATGATCGAGCTGGCCACTTAACGGTTGAATTTCGTGAAATTATGCGATCGGGAAATTTGGTTTGCAATAAATTCATTGTTTCGGTGGCTGTAAAACTTGTGCCGTTGGCATTGGGCCGTTTTTTTTTCGAAAATTCGGCTGGAAATGCGGTTACGGTCAATCGATTGCGCTATGGAGAGATGTTGACAACTCAATTTAGGCTTATTATTGATGATAAAGATATCGCTAACATGTGGTTTCATTAACAAGACGGTGCCACAAGTCACACAGCCACCAAAACAATGAATTTATTGCAAACCAAATTTCCCGATCGCGCAATTTCTCGAAATTCAGCCGTTAAGTGGCTAGCTTAATCATGTGATTTAACACCGCTGGATTATTTTTTATGGGGTTATGTTAAAAATAGAGTCTATACGGAGCCAACCAAATCGATTGCAGCCTTAAACTCAAAATTCGTGAAGTGATTAACGAAATAGACCCACCATTTTGGCAAAAAGTGATTAAAGACTTTGATGAAAGAATAGACGTCTGTAAATGTTTGTGGTCGTGGTGGACATTCATCAGATATCATTTTTCATTCATAATTGCCAAACCTTACTTTTTTTAATACAATAAGAATTTGAATCATTGTCATCTAAACTTATTGTTTTATTTTGATTTTCAAAACAAAGTTTTGTTGAAAAATCCTATATTTGGTTTTAACGACATTTTAGCCGTAGCGCCATCTATGAGAAATCTATGAAACTATCTCGTCACCCAACCGTTAAAGATTTTTTGTTAAGTGTTCGATCTTTGTATTAATATAATAATTATAACAAACCAGTCATTGACCTACCAACAAATGGACGTCGGGTCTAATACAAAAACCACGAAAAAAATGTCCGAAGTTAATCTATACAAACGTAGTGACATGTAACGAAATATAAAAAACTAAAACATTTAATTTAAATTGTAACGTCATTGCAGTACTGCCTAATTTTGCTTGCAACAATTTAAGGGCCCAAAAACACCATATTCAGCTTCTAACAAAATGAACCATATTTAGCTTCGACTGAAAATTACTTGAACACAAGAGTAATGGAGTAGCCTTTATCGTAAATATTAATTAATTTTTATGTATATTATTATGTCGAATTTTGTACAAATTCACTTAAAGAAATAACAAAGAGTTGGGCAGATGCCCAACTCAACAAACATACTTAAACATCAACATACATACAAATATTACTACAAATGTGAAAATAAGCGTGTACTATAAGAAATGTACCGATATTCCAACTAAACGTAAACTCAAATATCCGTAATTCCGAAAACCGATTTATAATAAAACCGTTACGCTTTCGTGTAATTTTAATGCTTTTCACAAATACAAAATTAGTTTTTATTTTGTAACCTTCCTAAAAAATACATTTCACATTATGAAAATTCGAGCTAACGTTATTTCGGGCAAATGTATTTTCTGACTTCTAATAGGTAAACCCAAGCCGTAAAACGAGTACAACAATATTTAGTTAGTTATTGCTAACGTTTAATTAAAAAACATTTAAAAAATAAGATTAAAATCAAAGCAACGCTATAGTTTCTTTGTTCTAAATATTACAATCGCTTGTGGTTCGAACAATTGAAAATGACCAAGAAGTTTATATATAAGCTTCTTAAAATTGACACAATGGGTCTCTTTCCATCTTTTGCGCATGCAATGTGTAGAAAAAGGACAGTTAGCTATTTGATTATTTTGTGTGCTTTTGTAATTTATATTTACGATTCATTTATGTATAAATTAAATACTATAAAACTGTACAAAATAAATTTTTAAATGAGAACTTTGATAACATAATATATTTGTTTAATGAAAATTTTATACAAAACCCTGTTTTTACACTTTACTGCAGTAATTTTTACATGTTATTATTATATGGTACTGCATGATTGACAACCGCGCTGACAGTCGAACAAACGAAGACTGTTGCGCGATTGACGCTCTGTATGTGATTTTAACGCCCTATAGATGCGGACACTTTTAAGCGCGGACCCGATGTCCACTTATTGGTAGGTCAATGAAACCAGTGGAGTAATTTCACAAAATAATTGAATATCATGGTGGTTAAACATTCTAACATTCAATAAAAATATATTTACACTATTTTGTTATTAGAAATTACTACGTGAGTTGGTGGAAGTTCCTAATGTACCCCACGTGCGGTATGGTGTTGGTCTCAGTGATGCTGGCCCGCTTGTTTGTGGGAACGCATTTCCCGCATCAAGTAGTTCTGGGCGCGTTAGTTGGTGAGGAAGTTTACGTTGTTATTATTATTATAAATAGAGGTGGTCATTATTTATAATAGCGGATAATGTAATACATTATTCTTACGCAATATCAAACAACTGTCTAAACTGCTGATGTTATACGGTTATTCTGCCGATGCGACAGCGACTGCGTCGTCACACGAACTACCAAGTATGCAATAGCAATAGCTGTTAGAGAGAAAAGGCGCTTCTCAAATGATTTGTGATGCTACGATTTGGCAATCTTTCCATTATAATCTTTATGTGCACAACATAGAGTTCTCTTTCTCGTTTCATATTTTATTGTTATCTTTTTACTGGTATGGTTATTACGATTTTGTGCTTTATGTAACTGGGATAATGTCAATTTTAATATTTGATATCGACAAGCAGTTAATCAATTTACATGATGCCGAGAACAGCCATTTTATTTTGGTTTATTGTTTGTGTCAACAACAACAACAGCAGCATTATAACAGTAGCAGATTTGTTTTCATTGCGTTAACGCCATTACCAGCGATTGAGTCATAAATAACAGATTATACAAAGCATTATTTATTCGCTATCATTGTACGGACAACGGCGCATCAGACTACACATTTTTGTTCGAAAATCGCCTCCAGTGCAACGGAACAAGATACGTCAATGTGTAGCTTGATGTGCTGGCGTGTGTACTTGTATGCAAAACAGCAGAATAACAGGTTATCTGGCAACAGTTTACAATAACAGTTATTGAAAAATAACACATCAGTACAATTCATTATTGACAAATAGCCGTTATTGTTATGTCTAATAGATATCGTTTTGTGTGTATTTACAACTCAGTATGTATTTTAACACCTTCAGGGGCTTTCCTAGCGCCGGCTCTCTGCATCTACGTCTCGGACCCGTTCATCTGGCAATACGGCGCTTATAAAACGCGCAGCGTATCAAATGCCGTAAAGTGGCACGTTTTGTCAGCTATCTGCACAATCGTAATCAGTGTTGCCACGTATTATGGACTCAAGGTCTGCAGGTGGGACCCCATGTGGACAGTGAAGTTGGTGAGATTATTTTTTCTTCCTTATAGGCTATAATCTAACATTTAGTAGAAGTAGAGCTCCTTGCGAAAGAGTTGGTCCAGAGAACTACTACTTCTATTTCGCTGTCGCCAAAACTCACACATTCATAATTTGAAATACTATGAAATCTGATGGCCTGGCCTGTTAATACGTATAATTTAAATTTTACCCTGTTGGCATATGAAATTTCAAGCAATGTGCTGCCATCTAGTGGTCAATAGCTGAACGACGACGAATTCGAGATGTCTACTTGAGTTCTCCAAAAAAGAAGCGATCATATTGCAGCGTTTCGTTTCTTGTAACAAAAAGTTTTTTTTTTATTCAAATGTAAGTGTGCATTTGACCTCCATCTCACCTGATGGAAAGTGACAATAAGGTCGACGATGGAGTATGCACGCCTAAATATTGCCTATTCACTCTTGCCTTGAAAAGGTCCAAGTTATAACGTTCAGGGAACAAGTCTGCAGGCGGGGAATTCCACTCCGTTCGCCATATAAATGTGGAAGCGTAATGCTTCGTGCGAATCTGTGGAATATCCACGACATAGGGGTGGAAACCAAGCCTACGCATAGTCCCCCGATAATGGAAAGGGGAAGGCGGAATTAAATTGTGTAACTCCGTCTCACACTCTCCGTGATATTATCCTGTGAAGTACCGATAAACAAGCAACTTTACGGCGGTGTACAAGGCTCTGTAGCTTTACCTCTATTAATTCCGAGTCACCTATAAGCCTCTTGCCACGCTTGTCTGTTGAATCCAAGGTGGCCAGTTGCTGTGTAGCAGAGCCATCCCAAAGGTGGCAGCAGTACTCCATACACGACCGGACTTGTCCTTGGTACACCTCGCCCTGGAAAGGATGCCAAGTTTTCTGGCTGCATTTATGGCCATGGATTCAGTGTATCTGCCGAAATTCAGATTGGACGACAGACCTGTCGTTTTACCACCATTATTATTTAGTACCATTCCAAGTAGCTGGAGACGGTCGGCTATCGGTATGGATATATCATGAAAAGTCGGAGTCAGCTCAAAGGGACTCCGTTTTGTGGAGAATAGACACGCTTGCGTTTTGGTAGCATTTAATTTGACAAGATTGGCATCGCCCCAATCGGAAACTGTCAAATCCAAACGGCTATCCATAGACTCTCGACAATACTGGATTTCCTCTCCACTGACTCCGCTGTCATCAGCATACGCATAAATACTGGAATTAACATATCATTGATATATAGCAGAAAGAGTGTTGCGGACAGTACGGAGCCTTGAGGAAATCTATCGCCCGATGTTCGGAACAGTAGCCTTCTAAGACGACTCGAATGGAACGTTCACTCAAGAAATCCGAGACCGCAATAGATAATATTACAAATGCGATGTAAGGCATTTTTCTACGGTTTTCGAAGTTTTGCGCGAGATAATTGACTCGACCAAAACGTACAAAGGGAAAATGGCGGACTGAGATCATATGTGGAACTTCGCGTACTGTTGGCGCACGTGCCACACAAACTAAACACTTCCACTGAATTTACTGTTCTGTGACCTTACCCCTCCGGGTTCCATAGCTATTGGACACGACTCATTTTCGCCTAGTGGCGTTTTGTAGTTTAATTTTTCCACTGATGATATAGAAAAAAACATTGTTATGTCCAGGCGTTTCGCTGGTGTGAGGCTCCAGAACACATCCACGTGTCTACAACACCGATGTACAACCTGGTGCAAGCCACTGGATATTTACTGGGCTGGGCGCTTTGGGTCACTCCGAAACTTGCTGAGTAAGATCAATATTACGCTTATATGCCTCTGCCTTTCCCACAATGATACCATAGTATAAGACCATCGAGTATATAACCAGAAATAGAGACGAAGTGTCATTTGATTTGTTTGAAAACTATTCTGCCAAATCATTTCGGTGACAACTGCGCTCCTGTTGGCCGGGCCGAATTCGAAACGACGACGATACTCGTCAATTGTTTCACTTCAAAACGACCAGTTTAACTTGAGCTTTGCTATAATGGACGAAAATTGAAAAATTGCAAGTTTAATATTTTATTACCGATGAAATGTGATTCCGTTTGTTTTGTAATTAGTTGCAGTTTTTCCCACACCACCTGAATGGAATAACCCCCCATAGTTAGATACATTATCTTTATTACAATAAATACAGAATATATTTGGAATGTACGGAGACGTACACACAGGTCAGTTGTTGGCGCTGTACTATTTCAGCTTTCTAATCTGTGATTTCAGCGCAAACGAGAAGTCGATATTTAAAAGTGATAAAAGGCCCATTTGCCTGATGAGTTGCCAGGGATGAATGGCCTTTATTTCATCTCTATTTCTGGTCATATGCTCGATGTATAACACAAATAGTGTAACTCTATTATAAACGTAATGACGCGGTTTGTATGTGTTCACAGCCGCCGCGCGCCGTGTACGGACAAACACATTCAAACTCGAAGTCAAATAAATGTTTAACAAAATAATCTTAATGCTCATTATATGTATTGTCTTCATATGGTATATAAGGTCTTAAATCTAAAACAATGTTACACATATTATTTATTTATTTTTTATTTTTTTATTTTAAACACTAAGAATATTACAAAAATATATATACATCACACCCTTAAACCTACATTGGTTTGTCCGGGTGCAGCACGTTATGAGCCTGTGTTAGGCATAACAATCACTATTTAAATACATACGTATAGTAAGAAGCAAGTCACTGCGAAAATTTCAATTTCATTAAATTACAATAACATAACAAAATCATACAACTAATTCAAGTATTAATTTAGTTGATTGTACAACAAGTGCATAAAACGCGTCATTTTACCCGAGTTGAGTATATCCTATATATATAGGTAAAGTCGAGGGTAAAATGGGTTTTATGAACGAGTAATAGACTCTGCTTTTCACTTCGATTGCGAGGAAATTAAACAGCAATATTACTAATAAACGATTATTTAAATAAAATTGAATGTAAAATTACAATAATTAGAATCCTGTTTTATGCAGCCTACACCCAGCATAAATACGAACTTTAAGAGCATGAGAAGTGAAAAATTTATTATGATATTATTATTATATTTTACCATTAAAGTATTCACTTAAATTATGGTAACATTTATAAATATTAATCTTCAACCTACAACTGCCTCTATGGCCGAACGGTTACCGTGCAGGTCTTCGACGCAGAGGCCTCGATTCCCGGCCGAGAGAAATATATGTGTGGCCTACATAATAATATTTCTCTCGTGAGTTTAGGGGTAATTTGTGGTTGTCTATGTGTGTGTCCATGGCACCCACGATACAGGGTTTCCTTTTTTATTATTAAAACTAACGCGGTTATCATTAGTGACGCGGTCGCGAACGTTGCACTCAACCCCTGAAGAAGACCATCGATTATGGTCGAAACTAGTCGGACCGCTTCCGACTAAAATACTACGCGAGTAAGTCCCGTTACTTTCATATTATAAGGGTACACTTCTCACTTAGTTACGACAAAAGCGGCTACGACAGAAACAGTTACGACAAATAAACTTATGACAGAAACAGTTACGACAAAAACATTTACGACAAAAACAGTTACGACAAAAATATTTACGACGAAAACAGTTACGACAAAAACAGTTACGACAAAAACTGTTACGACTATGAGTAACTATCATGACAAGCAACGACGATTATGTAATCTATACGGCGAACAGTAGCTTAGTTATGATGTTTATTTTTATTTTTCAGATATCGCCACTACACTGCAAACCGTTCCCTCCTTATAGCATCGTTTGCTGTCTGCTTATTAACCTATATATTAAACCAAATTTCTAATAATATATGCAAAGGTAATGCACTGTGGTACTACGCTATGCATTTCGTACTGTACGTTGTGAAACCGGGCTTATATTTACGACTTGTTCCCGAACTCGCTATGTGGCCTTACCCCAAGGTTCAGTTACTTAAAAATAAAAGTGAATGAAAATCATACAGGTAGTAGTTAGTTAAATATTTCTCGGTTATCTTATTCCGCCGCTGCTGGGTATTAATAACATGTGATCCGGATAGATGTTCCAAATGAATAGATTAATATTTACATCTACCGCCCTTAGTTGAAATGGCGCTTGTGACAAACTCAAAACTGAAAAATAGTTATTTGTTCTGCAAGGCTGCAAAGTTGTTTGACTTGAGTTCTTGTATAGGTTTCAATGAACAAGTGAAAGAGACGCATAACAACTTTGCTGTCGAGAAACATATCTTTTCACCTCACTATAGCGAGGAAAATGGTAGATGAAAGAAAAACAGTTGTCAATTTAATGTCAACAATAAAAAGACTGTGGTGCACCTAACTTTTTCTTTCGATAAAAACAAAATATAATGATACGTTCAACTACGCGATTTGTTGTACATTACTTATTTATGTATAATGTAAATCCGTTGGTATATTTTATTTTTATTATTGTTGACATTAAATTTACAATGATGACAAGCATTGATTTACAATTATATGGACGTCGGGTCCGCGCTAAAAAGTGTCCGAACTTATAGGGCGTTAAAATCGTATACAGAGCGTCATTCACGCTTTAGTCTTCGTTTGTTCGACTGACAGCGAAGCAAGCAAAATTAGACAGTACTTTGATGACATTACAATTTAAATTCAACGTTTTAGCTTTTTCATATTCATTTACATGTCACGTTTAAATAGGTTGACTTGGGACATTTTTTTCGTGGTTTTTGTATTAGACCCGTCGTCCATTTATTTGTAAGTCAATGATAACAAAATAAACTTTTTCTTTTCATTAAAAATTAAATTATATATATAATTTGCGTCTCGTACCTTGAAACCCTTGCAACGCTCAGGAATCTATATATGAACCTTAGTTTAATAAATCTTAGCTTCTTTCGCTTGCTCAGGGTTCAATATAAGCACTCGCGGAAAACAACAACTTTGCAGCCTTGCATAACAAATAACCATTAAAGAAATGAAATTAAAACAATATCTACTTTTTTCTTGCGGTAACTTTTCTAAGAAAAAATAAAAATAGTAACAGATCGCACTTTTTTACTGCTTGCGACGGTATACATAATTTTTTTTAATGACATAGGTGCAAGAAGTGACAGAGTGGTTAAATTTTATTTTTTTAAGTTGCATTCCATTTAACTATTTCGCTAGTTCCTACTCTTTAAAAGATAATTTTTTTATGGTACCAAATGACGGAACGAACTAGTCGTGCGCCTGATGGCAAGCGACATGCCTATCTACAGCAATTGCAGGGCCACAGGAGCTTTAAACTGCAAAGATCTAAAAAGGCACTGTCATTGCGCCCGTCACCCTGAGACATATATTAACAAGTCCCATGTGCCTGCAGTAATGCTGCTTGGCAGCAGAAATAAGTAAGGTAAGCAGTACTTCTTACTGCTGCTAATGTGTTTTGGTAAAAGAGTTATCTACTGGATTTTTTTACATGGCGCCACTAGAATTTTTCCAGCTTCAGCTTCCTAGGTAATTAGTTTTATTCGACATGCAGAAATATCGTTTCCGGAAATCAGAAATTCAAAAGAATAATTAATTTACATTTGGTAGTAATAGGGGTTAAAGTATGAAATTGCCGATTTGTACTGAAAATCTAAATTGTTTATTTTTTAAATTTTTAACAAATTTATTTAATCAAAATAGTTGCCATTATTATCTATACATTGCTGCCATCTAATGGGAAGGTTATTAATGCCTTTGCGATAGAACTCCGACGATCTAGACTGCACAAACTGTGTGAAAGCATTTTGTACTGCCTCCTGGGAAGAAAACTTCTTGTCACGTAGATAATTGTCCAAATCACGAAAAAAATGGTAGTCCGTTGGAGCAAGGTCTGGTGAATACGGAGGATGACGAATGGTTTCTAACTGCAGTTCCTGAAGGGTCAAAATGGTTTCTCGTGCTGTGTGAGGTCTCGCGTTGTCGTGGAGCAATAATGGTGAAGATCGATTCATGAGTTGTTTTACTGCTAGTTTTGTCAACATGGTTCGGAGTTCGGCACAATAGACATCTGCCGTTATTGCTTGACCAGATCGGAGAAAACTATAGTGAATAACACCATGCTGAGACCACCAAACAGTTACCATTACCTTTTTATTGGTAAGTTTTGCTTTAGGACACTGTTGTGGCATTTGACCTGGGGTCAGCCATTGCATTTTTCTTTTCCGGTTATCATAAAGAATCCACTTTTCATCACATGTTACAATTCGATCCAATATTCCTTCATTTCTGTACCGGTTCAACAAGGCAACACAAGTTTCAACACGCGTTTCTTTCTGCAGATCAGTCAAATCGTGAGGCACCCATTTTTCGTATTTTTTTATTTTATTGATTTGACGCAAGTGAGTCAATATTGTTGGTAAGGTAACGTTAAACCATGCCGCTAATTCCTGGGTAGTTTGACTAGGATCGGCTTCCACTATCTCTCTTAATTCATCGTTATTCACCTGTGTGGGCGGTCTTCCTCGTGGCTCGTTCTTTAAGTCGAAATTTCCATCACGAAAGCGTTTAAACCAAAATCGCACGGTGCGTTCATTAGTAGACCCCTCTCCAAACGCAGCATTGATATTGCGGGCTGTTTCTGCCGCGTTAGTTCCGCGTCGGAACTCGTATTCAAAAATCACTCGAATTTTCGCAGTATCCATCTTTCTTGTCTAAATTGAATAACAAAAACAATTGAAAGTCGATATTCAAATGTTTCAAATTTAAAAAAAAAAAATCACAGAAACCATTTGAAAAAAGTTTCATTCGAAAACCTCAAACCATGAAGATTCTATGAAAATTCAAAGAACCTATTGCAATAAAACGGCAATTTCATACTTTAACCCCTAATATTAACCGCTCTATGTCACTTCTTGTATCTACCTGTAGATACTTATCTACACATTGGAACAATGAAAGTATCATTATATTCCGACCACTAATAATAATACGATAGCGTTTCCTAATTCTCATAAACTGTAGCAAAATCTTTTCCGAACTGGCCTTTTTAAAGAATTTCCATACTTTGACACTTCTTTGA
This sequence comes from Hyposmocoma kahamanoa, assembly GCF_003589595.1. NCBI lineage: Eukaryota > Metazoa > Arthropoda > Insecta > Lepidoptera > Cosmopterigidae > Hyposmocoma > Hyposmocoma kahamanoa. Next base: position 2,664,428 of record NW_020653732.1, on the reverse strand, counting down.
CTAAAGATTTTTCTATTTATATCAATAGATGGCGCTTTAACCAATTTAAACCAAAAATTTAATACGGCTGTTATGTTTTTACTCTAAAATGTTTAATGCTCTCCAAGGTTAACCAGATAAGACGAAAGACGGTTGTTACAGCAACTATTCTACCGATTAATTCATAGAAACCGTGGTTTAAATATCATAAGTCCGTCATACTTTATGCAGTTAATAGTAGGCGGCGTCAAGACCGCAATACTAATCTAAAAATATAACTCTATCAATGTCTTCTCTTACTTGGTTAGCTGGCTGGATGTTACTCTACGACCGCGTAAGTCTGACCACGTCCGCGACGCTACAGGGACGCGGGGGGTGATGACAAAGGGAATCGCGCAGGGACAGGGCGACAGATGCAAATTTTTAATTAGCTCAATTCGTGTCACACTGTGTGACATATACACAGGATTACATATCTAAAATGAGACGATTTATCTTCGGACACACCCCGGACACTCCATACAACAGTCGCAAATTATTTACCTACTACTACTACATACAGCAAGGCGCTTACTGCACACGCGCAAATGTGTGCGTGAAATGGCAGGGTTACATCACTTGCTCGTATAATATAATATTATAGAATCCTAATAATTATACATGTTCATTACGTATTTATATCGATATAATATAATATTTTTCATTAATTCACTAACTAGAATAATATTGAAGATTTATTTTAAAAATATATTAAAAGCACTTTGGACAGGTACCTTTAAAAAAAGTAACCAAAGTATTTGAAATTGCGTGTCCAACTTTATCATTACCTAGTTAATAATTAGGTATATTCACTACGTAATATTGATCGGCAATAAAAATTGAAAATTCGAGAACCCTTGTCTAGCTCACGAAGTTATGACGTCTTATTATATTGATACAATAAATCTGTATTATATACTACTCTGCACTAAAGAAAACAATAACTGAAGAGTCTCGGACATAAGTTTATTTACTTACTACGTTTCATCTTTCAAAAAACGAAAGAAAATCCTCTCTTTATCCCGTTTTGATGATTATAAACAGCCGTACACAGCACAATTCACGACCATTATTAATAGTAACTTAAAATGATGTTATATATTAACGTACAAATTTCGTAATGAAAAAATGAAAACTATTCAAATATCAAAGCCGTCTTAGAGCGAAAACAGCTCGCCGACAGACTTGTTCTCGTTCAGTCAATGTGATCGTCAATGTGCGGGGCGTGGTGCTGTATCTAAAGCTAGGGAGGGGCGGAGAGTGTCCGTTCTCATTACTTATTTGTTCTCTGCTTCGGACACAATTTTGGTAGTTAGGCCAAGCAAATGGCATTTAATGTATACGAATATTTTCCTTTTTTATTTCTCTTTGTTTAAAAAACATTTCTTTTTTATTACAATACTTGTACCTTTTTTTGTTATCATGTTATTTAATACAGTATAATTTGATCATTTGATCTATTTTCACAAAGATCTGCAACAAGTACAGAAAACTTCGTAAGGTCCGCTAGATCGTGATCGCTAGATCCGCTAGATGTGGCTTAGTTGGCATATTTTCACGATTTCTAAGATCTTGAGCTGGATCGAAGGAATTTTTTCTAAATATTCCATCTTTGTGTAACTAGTGGTAATTTCTCAAAAATACTTGAATATTATGGTGTTCAAATATATGACATTCAATAACTTAAAAATTTAATATTTTCATTTACAATACTCATTAGCGTTAACCATGACATAATTATAACGTAACGTATCGTTAGAACTATCCGCAAGTATACTCACCTCGTGTGCATCGTACTGCAACGTAAGCCCTCCCTCGCGTCCCTGAGCGTCGCGGGCGTGGTCTGACTTATTGCTGTCGACATTCCTATAGAATGTTTATTTATTTATTATAGTACTTATTGCTGTGAGCGTGGAAGATACCCTTATGTCTGAAAAACTAATTATAGTCCGTATTTTTGAAGACGGAGTAAAATGACATTTGTAGGTTTGCCAGTTTTCATAAAATTTTAAATAGTTATGTAGTTGTTGTCGATAGTTTTTTCGATAGATTGTGAAAGAAGCTAAAATTTTCCCAAAAATTATTGAATTGTGAATGGTACGACATTCTAATGATTACTAATTGCGTTATTGCCTTCTTTGTTCTTATTTTGACAGTTGGCCTACTAGTATCGAGATCAATTTCTATTCATATTATACACTTTAATAAGAATAGCCGGATTTGATTATCTATATTGAATTTAAATGAAATACTATAAAATATGTCTGCTCTTTGTATTTTTCATAAACATAGTTCTAAATACAGTATGTACGTATGATCTTACAAAAAATGACAAATCAACCGTTAAATTTTACTTCAAAATTCCCTCAATTTACCCTAGGTTTGCTAGGGCTTTACTTCCTGTATCCCAAGGCACTGCAGACTATATAATAGGCATAGTCACGTTTGCGATATATTTTGACAGTCTCCTCACAAATTTCGCATTAGCATTATGTTAAACCTTAATTAATTATTTATTCTCTCATCTAGTTTGATGCTGTCCGAGACCCTTGTTCACTTGTATTTATTGTTTTTGTCTGTACTACTTATTTTTTATAATTTAAGTTGCTGTTGTTAAATTCTATAATTTAAGTTTTACGTTGTTTTTGCAAGCTGTGTTCACTCACAAGCAGTTGTGCAATTTAGATAAGATCTTCACCAAATGAATGTATAGTATGTTACGTTGTAATAACTGTAAGTGAACCAATAAATAAATAAATAATTATTGTGCTGGAGTAATTTTATGAATACGATGATTAAATTGAAACAATTTCGGTTCCATAAACGTAACCAGCATTCAGTCGATAGTCGATAGAATATTTATCGACTGCAATCACTGGCTGCTTACAAGCGCGCAACACTTTTACGCAATGAACTGTCATTTTACTCCATCTTAAAAAAAACAGACTATAGTACTTAGTAATATTCACACATAAGTGCTTAATGATACTGTTAGTTTGAATCATCCAGTATATAACCAGAAATAAAGACGAAATGTCAATTAATTTGTTTGAAAACTATTCTGCCGTATCATTACGGTGACAACTGCGCTCCGATTGGCCCGCCCGAATTCGAAACAATTAACGGGTTGATTAGATGTTTTGCTGTTTTTCCCATACCACCGAATGGAATAGCCATATAGAAATGTTATCTTTATTACAATAAATGCAAAATATTTTTGGAATATACGGACACGTACACACAGGTCAGTTGTTGGCGCTCTACTATTTCAGTTTTCTTATTTGTGATTTCAGCGCAAACGAGAGTTGATATTTAAAAGTAACATTTGCCTGATGAGTTTATTTCGTCTCTATTTCTGGTTATCTACTCGATGGCTTGAATATACTTGAACCGAAAGATATTTTTACCATAATTGTTACCGTTATAAGCGCGTACGAGTTAAAACATCATGACTTCTATAATAACTATAAGAGTTTTTTTTTTAATTTTGCGTTGCACTGAAATGCCTGTAGTTCCTGTGAACTTATCTCAGTTAAACATTTGTAAAATGTAGTTTTGCTTGTTATATTTTAATCGACAGAAGACGCTATAGTGATCATTTATTAAACACGCTTTGTGATAATTTGTGATATATTTTTGTGTTTGATAACTTATTGAAAATTGAATACTGGTTCAGAAAAACAATTTTCAAATTTAATTTAAGTTAAATTTTATTTATTTGTCAAAAACAATTGTTTTAGATTGTATAATGATATTTTAAAAGTGTCCTTAGAGATAACAATCAAAACGCCTTTGTGTCTTTATTACATTTTTTCTTTAGTATATAAACCGACCTCAAAACTTTGTGGAATTTCATTTATTTTTGCAAATTCAAATGTTTTTGTTCCGGAATATTCATTCATAGAGGTTAGTAACAAAGCTATTATAAATAGAGTTAGTACTACAAATAATTTTTTTTTCTATAACTAATATGCAACCGGGACAAGTGCTAATGAAAAGAGTGTAGGACCCTCTTTGCAATTATACTCAGAAGGCTGTTTTTTCGCGTGATACTGCAAAGCCGTGGCAGCTTCAACAACATCCTGAATATGTTATTGTACAAAATTCGTAGGGCGCTAAGACCTTTATTTGCCAAGTTTTATTGAAACCGGTTAACGGAAAGGTGAAAAGTCATAAACCGGATGCTGTATTAGGCTGCCTTTCCACCAGAGATGTGCGACGTAGCGAGGCGGTGTGGGAGGACAAAACTCCACCAATAGGATTACTTCGTTTTCCTAGCCTCGCTTAGCGCAGCTCTAGTGGAAAAAGGGTTAGCGGAGCTATTATACGTATTTGTACACACAAAATGGCGAGAAATGTGTGCGAGAGAGGAAGGAGATGTAGAAAACAAAAGCTACTGAAAGTATGACACTGACACTGACACATCGCCACCGCTCACCCTGCCACACCGTACCCCGCCCGCGCATAGCTGAAAAGAGTCCAATACCTAGCTACGGATTCGCTCTGGACCTTTTGTAGGGAAAAGTGTCGTTTTTATTTTGACTTTCAATTATTTTGTGAAATCTAGTTTAAAGTGGAATAGGATAGTGCTATTGTGCCTTAATCGAAGATTAAAACGTGAAATTATACGAATCTCGAACTAAAATACCCATATCGGCCCGTTTTAAGGAATCCCGAGTCAATCCAAGCACGCCGCCTCAATTTGCCTATCCTCTTTGTGGCGGCCATATTTACAGAAACATAATCTACATTCTGCTAAGCGGAAAACTCGACACTGGCGAAATCTTAAAAAGAAGGAACCGCCATTAAGCAAAAAGAAGAAGAAGAAGAATACCTAGCTACATCGCAAAACTCTGGTGGAAAGGCAGCCTAATACAGCATCCGGTTCATTACTTGGAACAATTACCTAGGGTACTCTCTTTCCAACAAAAAAAAGAATCATCGAAATCTGTTCACAAATGTCAGAGTATCCGCATAACGTAACACAAAAAGAATACATTCGAATTCAGAATTTTCTCTATTTTGTGAAGTCGGTTAAAAATATGTCAAAATGTTGACGAACTGGTAAACGAGACCATGGCAATGTCAAGAAATAACTTGTGAATGATATTAACAATGCAAATTATTATTTTCTAGCTTAAATTTCGAATACTTTAATTTTAGAAAATATTACTTACTGTCACCACAAGTTTGACGACCTCCTTGGTCGAGTGGCTAGCACGTAGAATTTCATGGTGTCGCCATCAGGTAAGTTTTTTGTACTCAATTTTGTTGACAATTTCTTTTTATTTAAATATTTATAGAATGTCATCATGAAATATTATTTAATATTCGAGTGTGGTAATCTGAAATATTCTTTAATATTTCACGATGATCGACTCATTCGAAGGACAAAGTCCGATGTGATCAAAAACATAATAAGCACGTTACGAGAATAATTTCGTTATTCAAACTAATGCCTATGTAAGGGTGTTTTGAGAATTTATATATCTTATATCGTTTCCTAAAATATAAAATCGAACAACAGTCGATCTGACATCCAAAGCGAAGAAGAACGAACGAAATGTACTATGTCCTGAAAACAAGTGGTCTTGCACATAGGTCTTTGTTCTACGGATGAGTATTAAAATTGAGTAATTAAATAATACAAATTGAGTACAAAATACTTATCCGAAAATTACTGAAACGCTTTAGTTACTTTGGGATTGTATCGACGTGTATGGTGTTGTCTAATTTTTTTTGATTATTTTTTTTTGACGTGTAATTTAGAAGATATTAATGTTATATGCAGCATGTCATGCACGTATACACCACACGCGCGCACACAGCATGCACACAATTCAAAAAATGAAACTGCGCGTTCATTATAAATATTTATTTTTTAAATAGTTAAGAATTACATTATATTATCCCTGTCAACCTGCGTTTTTGTAAACATTAATTTGTAGTTGTGACTTTGTATAAGAACATTGTTGTTGAATAATGGAGGGACATAGATATCGTTGGGATTTTATGATATTTAATCGCTTAAACATACTTATCATTATCATTTGCCGAATGCCGAAAGACGTCCATTGCTGAATATAGCTCCTTGTAATAACTTGACCGTGCACCAATGACACAAGCGGACTACTAATTGCGATGTATCGCAATTTGTCTTGTAAGACAGCGTAGTCGGGTATTTAGTACTTGTATTGGTACACCAGATGTCGCGACTAGTACTAAATAAGCTGTAATTTATCAAAGCTACTTTAATTTCTAGTGATAACAATAGTAGTTTATGTGACTACTATGTAATGAAATGCATTAAAATACGAGAGTGGGTCACACTAGTGTTATAATGTGATCTTTTCTGAGCTACGATCTGTAATAATTAATAATGGAGATTAGAAGTCCTCTCGTGTTGTAAGTCCATGTCATACATAACTATAGTAGTCACCAAATAGGAGGCCAAATTTTACAGCTAACGAAGGCGAAAAGTATGTAACTTTGAATGCGATCAACGAAACAATAAACAAACAATTATTAGCATAATTGAGTTTAAAAATATGTATAAATTTTATTGAAACATATAATATGACAAAACATATTCGAAGTACGTTTTCGCACGAGTTACATAGCGCAATACAAAGGAAGCCGCCGACTCCACACTTCTACAGAAGACACAGCAAATGCACCAATCACGAGGCGCTGGGTCAGCACACGTGTCCCGCTTTACCGGAATAGTGTAATTTTTAAGTCGGGACACTTTTGTTTCAAACTTGGAACGATTGTCACCTATCTTTAGCATTTAATTTTGTAATTTTATTTCCGTTAAATTAAATTAGTCGTAAAAGTTTTTGGTTTCTTTCGAACCTACGGCTGCAGTTATCTTAATTCACTAATTCTAAAATAAATTGCAATTTTGAGTTACTCCGAAACGTTCTGAAAACAGCCCTCAACCTATTTTTTAAAATTTCACCGAGTCACTTCGATTTCTCGGAAACAATATTGACTGTAATTGTTTTATTGATGAATATACTTATTTACACCAAATTCTGGTAATAAACCATTTATGAATATTATAAAATCAAAATTCAAAAAATTGGATACAATTCATCGAAATTTGGAACAATTTTACGAAAATAAGAGGAAATGCTACAGAATTGCAAGAAATTAATCTAAATTAAAAAATTAATCTAAAAAAAAAAATTACAAACTCTTAAAATTTTGAATCGACGTCTCTTGAAATTTCGTATAATGTGATTACCGATACGATTAGTCCACATCCCTATTCGCGTCACGATGATCAATATCAAATTTGGCCTCTTATTTGGTGACGACTATAATGCAATAGAAATTTTTATAGAAATTTAGTTATTAGTATACGGTTGTGAACTGGCAATCGGTACTATTTCAATGACAACTTTACAGGTGAAGAAAAAAATTGTTTCGTCATATAAATAGCATCTGGTTTATTAAATAAAAATACGTAGTTTTTAAATATTTTTATTACACATATATGTAAGTGCACTACGTATTTTTGTTTAATAAACCAGATGCTATATATAAATGGCGCAAACAATTTTTCTCTTCGTCCTGCAAAGTTGTCAAAATTGAGATTCTGCTGGTTGCCAGTTCACAGTCGATATCTGGAATCCCGAAAAGCGGTTCTTTTATAACTTACTTAGTTTCAATTTTATTGTTAAGCAAAACCATTGTTACTGACAATTTTTTTAGGTGACAATAAATCTTTAATATTTCGAAAGTTTACCTATATGCGAATACGTTAGTTTTGACAAGGAGGGCAGATAGGCCTCCCCCAAAGAAACACTCGTGTGATCGTTTTAAAGATTCATATATACACAATATGGCGAGTTTTTAATATCAGCAGCTTGATTTTGATTGTCTCTCCCGATCGGAAACTGCGTCTCTTCCGAGTCGAGGCGCATAATTGCGATTATCAACTGGCATTGACATTTCAAATCGGAACAATACTTGATTTAACTCACAAATTAGAAAGATATAGTAGGAATCAGGTTCATCTTCTCGCTCAGAAACCAGATGATTTCGAGACTACCCGATCGAATTGACTCCCATTTGAATCAAAATCAGCATGTTGTTTGTTTTTAATATTAAACGCTTATTTTGGAGAACCAAAATCTTAAGACAAATTGAAAATTGTTGCTAACTTCACTTGGTATAATTGGTAAAAACATTTTAAATATTTACTGTAGTTTTTTTACATGCTTCACCCTGAACGGTGTATTCTACTAGTCCGGGTGGGTACAAGTGGATTTTTTTTCCACTCTTCCCTACCACACCATCGCTGGTTGGCATAAGTGGAATAAATATATGAAAATAAGGATATCTTTGATTTTTTATTTTGATATTTTTTTTACTCTAGTTCAGTACTTATTAGATACGACGTCACGATAGGAGCATAAGGACATATTAGTCCTCTTGCTCCTACCAGTAGGAGCACTCAGTACAAGCATGAGGAAACCGCCACTGCCACTTCGTCTGTCACCCTGTGACATAAGTTGAAAAGTCCCATGTGCCTGAAATTTCACCAGCACCTTTCGAAACCCGAACGCAGTAATCAGTTGATGTTATAATTATTAATCCCACTGCTTAGTTGTAGATAAAAAAAACTATGAATGGCACACATTTTATTTATAACACGAATTTCTATGGATCATGATAGTAATCAGGATTTTCGGTGTTACGGTGAAAGTATATATATTATTGGAAACTAGTCGGTAGTAGCAAAAAGCCAACGACACGCTGTGTTCCCAGGCGGTCACCCATCCAAGTACTGACAGCGCCCGACGTCGCTTAACTTCGGTGATCGGACGAGAACCGGTGTATCCAACGTGGTATGGTCGTTGGCGACAATTCAATCAAATTTACCATTCTCTTTAAGGAATATGACGTCATCGGCAAAACGTCATTACTTGAAACTTCAAAAGAATTGAATCATATGTTTCTTGTCGTTTATTGTCGTGTACAATTTTGCAATTTTAAAAATCTTCCAATATTTAAAGTTTCTTCATATCTCCTTTTTTTAATATAGTCATTGATTGAATCGCTATTCGTGAGGGAACCGTAAAGGAACGAATATTTTAATAATCGTTTTGATGAAACAGAAGAAAATTTGCATGAATATAAACGCTCCGTAATTTTAGAATCACATAAATTACTATTTATTATTATTATTTTAGGATTTAAAAACGGGTATAATTTTCTTAGCTAAACATCTACAAAACTGTATAATACAGTTTGACTGCAGTATAAATTTTAATCCTACTCAGCCATAGTTTCTAAAGATTGTCTAAGGGAAAACAAGTGCCAAGTACTGCCATCTAGTAGCAAATTATGTTACTAATTGTGGACTCGTAGCTGGCATGTACCCATGTAGGTACTTCATGTAGCTGACTAACCTAGTGGTGCTAAAATTCAATCAAATTTACCATTCTCTTTAAGGAATATGCTGTCATCGGCAAAACGTTACTAGATGAGACCTTGGGGCTTCCAAAGAATTGATTAAATCATATTTTTCTTGTCTTTTACAGTGTTTTATGGGAGCAAATTTTGTGATATCTCTTTTTTCCGTAGGTATTTACATAGTTTGAATTAATATATATGCGAATGTAAAACTTCGGTGTGCCACATAGTTTCAGAATAAGTATTTTTTGAAAATTTAAACATTTTCGTCCCGACAACATATCCGATAATATATTATTATTAAAACTCCTATTCGGAGTCGAACTGTTGGTTCCACTAGTGGGTCCAGAAGGATTTTAAAAATAAACACAGCGACATGAGTTAATTCGTTGAGCAATTAGGAAATATTTTTTCCGTTATTTACTTATATACCTGCGGAGTATTATTTCGACATAACGCCAGCGATTACCTACTTTAGATCCTTCTAGTCGCATGAACTCTAGAAATTATCACGAAATTTAATTCGTCGCAACACAAAACACGTTTTATGACTAACATTGTTAGGATATGCAGCAAAAAGCCAACGACACGCTGTGTTCCCAGGCGGTCACCCATCCAAGTACTGACAGCGCCCGACGTCGCTTAACTTCGGTGATCGGACGAGAACCGGTGTATCCAACGTGGTATGGACGTTGGCGACAATGCAATCAAATTTACCATTCTCTCTGAAGGAATATGACGTCATCGGCAAAGTATCATTCGCCCGTGGACCACCTCACTGATTCACCTCGGTGAATCAATTTTTCTTCCCATAGTTCACTTATGTGTACCTGGGTACATTTAATCCTCCTCGTAACTCCCCTATGTCAACCTAGTGATTTTTCTTTTCTCCTGACATCTGACAAACTATAATACCAAAGACTCACGATATAGCGCAATCTTTTTCGCCGTCCTTGTCGTTAGTATGATAACCCTCCGCTTGCAAAATGTTTAAATATCACACTTACTTACTTAACACTTAGTTATTTTTAGTGCTTTGTATAATTTGACGATTTATGTGTTTTGTTAAATGTAAATTATAAATTAAATTATGTAAGTATGATATGCAGCTTTAGGAATCTCTCTCTACGAATGGAATTAACGAGAATAAAGACAAAAATTATGAAATTTATTCCACCACTTTTGTGCATGGAACTTTTGAGTGACGATTGTTCCATGTGGAACTGAGTACATGGAACTGCTGGGAATAAACCGAAAATAAAATTTAATTTGGAATTTATTTAACGTCATAATAATGATTATTGTCCCAGAGATGATTACTCCGTGTTCTTTACATTTTCGTTGTATGTACCTTTCACTGCCTCCATTGAGGTCCTCCCAATTCTAATTACCCTCTGTATAAATTATCCTTCAAGACTCAAGATAGAGTAACAAAATTAAAAAAATAAATATTTTGAGAAACGGGCAAAATAAATAAAAAAAAATTGTTGGAAATAGGTAAATATAGTTTTCAGATATCAAATGCCAAAAAGTGCTATATCTAGTCGAAAGTTACAATATGGGTTGTATTTCGTTGAATTACCAGTTCACCTTAACAGTGAAACACAAAGTGGCAAATTGAATTTGAAGAAAAAAATGATTTTTTTTGGTGGAATTTTAGTTGACTATATTTAATCAACAATATCTAGTCTCCGTAATACCGTTTAAAAAAAGTGTTTGAAGTTGTGTGTTTAAAGGTGTTTAAAGTTTCTTCATTTTCCTTTTTTTTAATATTCTCATTGATTGAATCGCTATTCGTGAGGGAACCGTAAATAAGAACGAATATTTTAAAAATCGTTTTGATGAAACAGAAAAAATATTGCATGAATATAAACGCTCTGTATTTTAGAATTATATAAATTACTATTTATTATTATAATTTTAGGATTTAAAAACGGGTATAATTTTCTTAGCTAAACATCTACAAAACTGTTTAATACAGTTTGACTGCAGAATAAATTATAATCCTATTCGGCTATAGTTACTCGAGATTGTATACGAGTAAACAAGTGCCAAGTACTGCCATCTAGTAGCAAATTATCTTACTAATTGTGGACTCGTAGCCAGCTTCGATGCCAGCATCTACCCCATGTAGCTGGCTAACCAAGTGGTACAAAAATTCAACGCCAGAGTATCTTACTGCGAAAAGAAATTTTCAATTTCATTTACAACCGATTTTAAAAAAGGGTAGTGTCTATGTTACGTGATTCCCTCGTCATTCCTAACCTGATTTCCATGATTCTTAAAAGGGTGTGCCTCAGTTGTCTCAATCAAAATTGAAAAAATATTCCATCGTTAAGGGTGGCCAATTAGGGAATGAATCTAGTTTTATTGAATTTAACCCACTTTCCGTTGATGAAAGTAAAATGTTATGGTGATCTAGAACGGATCAACAGTGTACAGCAGCTACCTTGTGTTTGGGTTCATAATATTGGTTTTGACGAGGACTTCCATATTGTGCGTTTTTATTTATTTATTTATTACAGGATTTTACCTAATGCGATAGTAAGCTACATATGAAATATCTGCCTGTAACTAATCTATATATTTTCATAACATATTACAAGCAAAGTTACCATTGTAAGTTCAGTCAAAGAACAACAGAATATGTCTACGTTATTGGCCACCAAATTGAGAATGCGAAGCGCGAGCAAATTTGTTCAGCAGGTTGGTCCTCACACGCGGTACGGTCAGCAGATGAGGCCGTCGCCGACGCCACACGTATCCGTCCGGAACACACATGCCTATTTGCTTCAAAAGGTCCGGATTGGAAATCTTTCCTCTAAAAAGTTTAAAAATATAGGATACTAGTGCAAGTTCTCGCCTGGCTTTACGTGTGTTATAGCCAACCATTCCTAAAACAAGTAGGCTTGGGTACATCAGCGGGTAATATGGGTAAACGCTGTATTGTTTCATATAGAGGTACCTAGTGAATTTATTTTGCACCTTCTCCAACATTTTTTTTAGTTGGTGATCATTATAGTGATTATTTACCAATCAAATATGGCGTTCCGCAGGGAAGTATAATTGGTCCGACCCTTTTCCTTTGCTTTATTAATGACATTTGTCAATTAAATATTAATAAATGCAGAATTGCATCTTATGCAGATGACACAACCCTAACTTTTTATGCGGATAGCTGGGAAGAACTTCACTCGTTAGCACAAAGTGGTTTCGATATAATAAATAAATGGCTCACAAACAATTGCTTAACGTTAAATACAGACAAAACTAAATACATTGTATTTACAATTAATAACGCGGCTTTGCCATTCTCTTTGTCATTAAAATCACATAGATGTCAAAACCCTACTACTGCTATATGCGACTGTCCTGTCATTACAAGTACCCAAGACATAAAATATCTTGGTGTCATACTCGACAACAACCTCAGATTTAATCTGCACATACACATGGTTGCAAAGAGAATAAGAAAATTGATTTACATTTTTAAACAACTTCGTCATGTAGCTGATGGTAGCCTTATGAGGATGGTATATCAAACACTAGCACAATCTATCATTTCTTATTGCATAACATCCTGGGGTGGGGCCACTAAGACTTTGATGCTGGAACTGGAGAGAGCACAGAGAGTCTTGCTGAAAGTGTGCTTCTTCAAACCGCGTCGATTTCCTACAGTACAACTTTATTTAGAAGCAGATGCCTATCTGTTCGTCAAATTTTTATTCTGCATACTGTACTTCGTCAACACTCAAATATAACGATAGATAATCTTAATACAGTATCCACAGACAGAAGATTCTATACAGTATGTAAGCCAAATGTAGTTCATACTTCTTTTGCATATAGATTTTATCACTTTAGAAGTGGGAGATTGTACAATTCCATAAATAAAAAACTAAACATTGTAAAATTCTGTAAAAATGAATGTAAAAATAAAATTATAAAATGGCTCAAGCAACAAAATTATGAAAAAACTGAAAAACTTCTAGAAATTATAATATAACTTTTTATAAATTGAAAATAAACTAGAAAAATATTTACTCATTTTAAACGTCCCGCGCGGTTGTTGGATCTCACAAAGACACACACTGAAACACACACACACACACATACCATCCACACACACTTACACACACGCACACACACATTTATATTACATATTTTATACTCGTATATATTTATACATACTTTTAACTCAAAACACTCTCACTTACACACTTCCTCTACTATACACGCCTATAACATACATATTTTTTTCCAATTATATTTATTTTCCAAGTAGTTAGCTCATAAGTCCTAATGTCCGTGGTGGGGGGCCTGGAAGCTATATGACAGGTTTCGACCTAGTTTAGATTCCAGCTCCCTCACAAACCATAATTAAATTACATTAGTTTAGTTATTACTATTATTGTCATACCTATAGTTTGTGATGAGAAATAAACGTTTACTTTACTTTACTTTACTTTAATAACCACATGTTTTGCTTGATGCGGGTCCCATATGACCGCATTACAGTCAAGCTGACTTCTAACCATGGTGTTATATAAGGCGATTATCGCTTTAATATTTGTAAAGCCATGAACCCTACGAAGAATAAAACCTAGATTTCTGTATGCTTTTTTACATACCCTAACAATATGATCTCGGAAGGTTTAAGTGTGTATTCAGTATAATTCCTAAATCCTTGACTTCGGTCACTCTAGTCATAGTAATCCCCTCAATCTCGTAATTATGGCTGACAGGTGAGTGCGCACGAGAGAAAGTGATTGTCACACACTTCGAGGTGTTAAATTGCAACTGGTTTCCCTTACTTTAATTCACTACTCTGTTAATATCCTCCTGCAATGTACCACAATCTTTAGAGTTTCGTATAGACAATTTAGGGTCGTCAGCAAACATCAATAAACATTTCGCGTCCTTAACAACTATCGGCAGATCGTTTATCATTATTATAAACTCCAGCGGCCCGAGGTTACTGCCCTGGCTTACACCTGATCTGGTGAAATAAGGTTCAGACCTATGCCCACCGTATTCTACGTACTGCTGCCGGTCACTCATGTAGCTGGCAAAGAATTGTAGTAAGTGTGGAGTGAAATCTACTCCTGCTAACTTCCTAAGCAATACATCATTATCGACCAAGTCAAATGCTTTTTTAAATTCAAAATTAGCTGCGTCTACTTGCACCCCATTGTCCACTGACGGCAAGATTCCAGACATATAATTGAGAAGATTGCAGGTGGTGCTTCTTGCAGGTCGGAACCCATTTTGCTCATCTGACAGTTGCATGCTAACTTGCGCGAATATGTTGTTGTGGATAGCAGATTCGAATACCTTTGCCGGAGTCGACAGCACTGCTACAGGTACCCATCCACCTTAGTTCCCAAACTTCCTTTCGGTTGTTGGTTTTGTTGAATAAAAAAATCTTAGCAATATTTTAAAAAGCAAGCACACCGTTACTATAGAATTTTGGCCATTTAAGCTAAAATCATATTTACCTATAACGGCATATTCCTTAAAGTGAATGGTAAATTTCATAGCACTATCGCCAACGACGATACCACGTTGGATACACCGGTTCTCGTCTGAAAACCGAAGTTAAGCAACGTCAGGCGCAATGTCAGTACTTGGGTGGGAGATCGCCTGGGAACACATTCCGCAAAAGAAGTTCTCTCCCTTCCGGAGTCTTAGACTTAATTATTCCAAGTGCTCCTAAAAAAATCATAGTTCCTAATGAATCTGTTACTAGTCACACAGATTATTGTGTTCACGACTCTTCGAAGGACGGGCTCAGTGATGACGAACAACCTCATTTAGATATATTCATTTCTAACTGATATAACTTAAAAATGTAAAAGTTTTAAATTAGTAGAATAACAAGTAAGTTCAATGTATTACATTAGTCAATTAGTAATTATTACTAAATAATGTAAAAATTAGTTAGTTTAATTATATATATCGAGTTCTTAGGTTTTCGCGATTGTTACACATAGGAAATGAAACTATTTTTCCGGATTTAAATGACCATGAGACCTGTAAAGGGCCCGAAACGACGGTTTGTTTGAAAAACAAATATACGCGATTTAAATCCGGAAAATTAGTTTCATTTCCTATGTGTAACAATCGCGAAAACCTAAGGACTCGATAAGAACATTACAAATAGACAATTTGCTGATTTGGTATGTACGACGCCTGCAAGTTATAATATTATGTTATTACCTAGCTAGTCATACGTATAAGCTTTAATCACAAAGATCAATGCTAAAAGAAGAATTAACATAATTTAAAGTAGATTTAATTTTTTTTGTTGGTTTGGAAATTAACGGAGGGACACCTATCTATGAGAGAACAATTCACCCATGGATTATTATAATTACCAGTTTGGAAGATTACCGGCAAAAAAATACAAATATCTCTAAAATATAAATATAATATATAAATAATAATAATAATAATAATAACGCACACACTCGACATAGCCCCGCACTAGGGAAACCCTGTGTTGCGGGTGCCATGGACACACAAATAGACAATTACAAATTACACCCAAACTGATGAATCCCCAACTGGTGGTACGGAGAAACCATCTTCCCTGTTGAAATTAGGATGTTTTTTAATTTCAATGGCCTCTCGCAGCGTCCTGGGTAGACAACGGACTTCTTTTGCAAGGACCTGGGGTTTGTCAAACTTCATTGAACGTGTAGGTTTATCCATGACATGCTCGCAGACTGCAGACTTGTTTACGTTTGTAACGTTCTTTTCAAGATAACTGCTACGCTCAAATTCAAAATCTAATAATTATGAAAGTTTGTACTTTCTCACATAGTAATTCTGCAATACTAATGAATAGCAGAATCTATAGAAGCTTTTAAAAGTCCTAAGTGGAATTCGATACTAGCGAAATCCAAAAAGGGCACCGCCAATATGCGAAAAGAAGAAGACATACAGAGTGTTTATTTTATTAAATGGGATAGTATGAAGAAATCCGAAGCCACAGAAGATACAAGGAAATTGTCTTAGGGATCATTAAGTCTTTTTTTGTGAAAACAATAAATATATTTAATATATAAATAAAATTGGCATAGTCGATTTTTTGGTCAAGCGTGAGTTGTACATAAAATTGAATAAAATTTATAAATTTTTTAGTGCTCATCGACTCAGTTTTATGTTATTTCATTGTATGTAACGAAAAAATCTGGACAACGGAAGTTGGTCAAATTTCATAAAATGTAGTTTCATACAAAATGAATAAAATTAAGTAAGTAATTTTTTTTTTCACGGTAATACACTCAGTTTCTTCATTGTATCGGGGAAAAAAAATACGACAGCAGAAGTTTATTTTTAAGTACAGCTTACGCTTGACCAAAAAAATGCTATGCCAAAATTGTTTTCACAAAAAAGATTTACTTAATGTTTAAACTATGGAAAACAGTTTCTTTGTATCTTCTATGGTTTCAGATTTCCCCATAGGAGGCGAATCACATTCCGTTATGTTGTGATTTTTGTCTAATTTATTAGCACAGTTATTATAGGTTCTTAACCCATTCATGGACAGTAACGGCTTTTAATGTAAAATTAAATAAATATTGGAACCCTCTGAGTCGGTATAGTCAAGAGCACATCAAGCTTGACACTTTATACTTTCATACATCGTAGTAGAGAGTCATAAGTACATAATAGTGGACATATACAAATCAAGACAATTAATTAAACTAATAAATAATTGAATTAAACTAACAATGTCAAGTGTTTACAGGAAATGTCAATATGGGTTCTTAATAACTAATAAATGTATATTATAGTATAATAATCCGATGAATGTCAAAATCATTAATAAATGCAATAATTTAATTATTTATTAAGTACTTTGAGTGTACTCTGTTACTGAGTAAAGGGACTTTTCCAATAAAAGGTTCTTCAGTCTGCACCTGAACGTTTCCTCACAACATTCGTTTTTTAGTTCGGCAGGTGTAGGTTTTAAGTCTTAAGAGCTTCACGTGCTCTTCGCCTTGTACCTATAATATGATACGGGGTACCTCGTTTCGATAATGGACCCCAACTATGGGCTTGGAAGTGCGATTTCCAAAGGCTTTCTGTATAGTTGCCGCCTACTGTTGTTCCACTGAGAAGTATCAATTTGTCATAGCGTGGTAAAATTCATTGTCACGGTAGACTGTTGTTGTAGACTGAGTCAACCGTGACCATGGGACCTGTAAAGGGCCCGAAACGTCGGTTTGTTTGAAAAAACAAATATACGCGATTTAAATCCGGAAAATAGTTTCATTTCCTATGTGTAACAATCGCGAAAACCTAAGAACTCGATAAAATTCATTGATTTACCTACATTGAACTTTTTGTATTAAATTAATATATTAAACACTACAGCATTAAAAATGCTGACATTTTTGTGTGCGATAGTATGTAAGTACTGTCCATGAAAGGATTAACTAATGAAATTTTATCGATGACGTCATATTTCTTAGTGATTGGTAAATATCGTTGTCACGTTGCCAACGTCCATACCACGTTGGATACACCGGTTCTCGTCCGATCACCGAAGTTAAGCGACGTCGGGCGCTGTCAGTACTTGGATGGGTGACCGCCTGGGAACACAGCGTGTCGTTGGCTTTTTGCTACTGCAGTAGATGTTACGTTAGTTCCATTCGTAGAGAGATTGCTAGAGCTGCACATCATTCTTACATAATTTAATTTATAATTTACATTTAACAAAACACATAAATCGTCAAATTATACAAGGCACTAAAAATAACTAAGTGTTAAGTAAGTAAGTGTAATATTTAAACATTTTGCAAGCGGAGGGTTGTCATACTAATGACAAGGACGGCGAAAAACATTGCGCTATATATGTACTATAGTTTGTCAGATGTCAGGAGAAAAGAAAAATCCCTAGGTGGACATACATAGGTGAGCTACGGGAAGGATTAAACACCCAGGTGGCACCCAGGTGAACATAAGTGAACTATGGGAAGAAAAATTGGTTGACCGAGGTGAATCAGTGAACCACCGTTCACGGGCAAGTGATACTTTGCCGATGACGTCATATTCCTTCAAAGAGAATGGTAAATTTGATTGCATTGTCGCCAACGTCCATACCACGTTGGATACACCGGTTCTCGTCCGATCACCGAAGTTAAGCGACGTCGGGCGCTGTCAGTACTTGGATGGGTGACCGCCTGGGAACACAGCGTGTCGTTGGCTTTTTGCTACTGCAGACTAGCCAATAATAAAAATAAATATTTTCATTAATTGACAACCCTTACGCACTTACTACATCTTAAACTCAGATTTTTATCTGTTCGTGATAATTTCCACGGGTGTATAAAAATCGAGGAAAGCTAAAGCAATTGCTAGAAAAATAATAACACCGATTTTAATCAGGTCTTGATTATTGATATAAATAAAAACGGGAAAAAATCTTTGTCAAACAATTTCGAAACGACTGAATCTGTGTAGTTACTGAATGCTGTAAAATGGGTGCCATTTATGGTTTTATTTACAACTAAGCAGTTGAGTAATAATTTTCATGAATATAACATCAATTCAATCAAATAATTCCACGATAGCTACTGTTTTTTCCTTTGTTGCCTGTGGAACTACAAGCAGAACTACTAGTAGTTCCACGGGCAATAATAATCTCCCGTGGAACTACCAGAACTACTAGTAATTACACGGGCAATAATAATCTCCCGTGTAACTACCGACAGGCCTAGTAGTATCGCGGGAAGTTAATGGTTTTGTCCGTGGTACTACCACCAATAATACGAGCAATAATACTTTCCCGTATTGCCCGTGGAATTACTAGTAGTTATGCTGGTAGTTCCACGGGTACAAAGGTTTTTTTTTATGAATCACGAATCAAGAACGGTGAATTAGCGTCAGGTACTGCCATCGAACTGGCAAGTAATTTTACTAATTCTGGACACCCAACAAACAACAAAGTAGTACAACAAAAAACGCTCGAAAAAAACGCGCACTTTGGCTGTACACATTTTGAGGTACTGATGTAATAGATGGCGTTATTAACTATTACTCTCACAAAAAGCGAAAATGAAAACGATTTCAAAATGAAACAATAAACAGTCATAATTTTATTTGTTGCAACTGGTTTCATAGATATCATTAAAGAAAGTTACAGTACGTTTTAGTTTTCCTTCAAAAACGGATTTTATCGGATTTCGAGCTGACTTATCCCGAACATTTCCTTTCCGTTGTAAACATGGATAGATTTCTGGGTCCAGGGTCATTTCTCTAGCAAGTGAATGTGGGAAAATTTTATTTCTAACATTTCTTATCCTCGACTTTGAAAACATAACTTCGCTACTGGAACTAGGTCCTACGACAGAATTTTGTCTCCCGCGTCTTCTAAATTTTATTTGTGGCACATATTTTTTCAAAGCAACTCTTCTTTGTAACATTATTTCTTTAGAGAAAAAACTCTTTATTATACCAGCTTTAGATTTCAAAGTGTTCCGGTCCCCGCATTCTATATAATCGTATTTGTCTTCAATAACATCGGCATGTCGTACGAAACTTGTCCAGGAACCAGAATTTGTTGTATTACTTAATTTCGAAATGACTGTTGTAGCGGCTGAAGAGAATGTTTCTTGCGAAGTTGCGGATTGAATTTTCTTCTCCACCATTTTCTTTTTTTTTCCAAAGTTTATATTCTCATTTACACTTGCTGCCACTTTTATGTCTTTGATGCTTACAGACTTGCTCCTCTTTGTTGCCAAAGGGAAACAACATGCAACTTTTAAAACATAAAACAATCCGTCGAAAAGATCATCAAATAGCCTAAATAAAACGCCGTACACTCTTGGTGAACCACGTTCAACCTGTGATGTCCCAGATGCAGAAGTTACCGGCTCCAACGTAATACCGTCACCTTGCATTTATGCGTTTTTTATCATAGTTCTATTTTTGTGACATAAATAAACATCAAAAAAACAAAGAGTACCTTTTTATAAAACACGTCCAATTTAAAAACATTAAGACTGTTCTCAAACGTTGACAAGAAACTTGAGACCAAAAAAGACGCACTGACTCATCACGCAATTACCTGTACTTTCCCATTAGTTGAAAGTAACTTGCGGCCAATATAAGACTTGAGACAAATCAAACAGAGAGTTAAGATCGATAAAGGTATCTTGAGTCCAAAATAGAGCTCTTAAGAACAATAATGATGTAAACAATATGTAGCAGCACCAAATACACTTGGCATTCATTACCGACTATTTATCTAAGATTTATTTAATATTTATATAGATTATCCTGAAGATTTAATATATCTACCTAGTCATTCACAAGTGATACCTCTTTGTAATTGGTGACACAAATGTTACGTCTTAACAGAGTTATGTTATTCATTACTGTACCTCTAATACTTGAGATGATATTTAATTTTTGTCTATATGTAGATAGGTTGAGAACGGTGTAAATTTATGTAAAATCTTTGAGATCTCTTTTAAAATTGATTTGTAAGTTGTTTTTTTCAGCTTGGTTATTGCAAAACTTTACCAATTTGCTTAGAAAAGTCCAGGAATTCAACACGCAGATATTTCTAATGAAAACTATTAAAATTAATTTTATGATTCTTAAATTGAATGACTAACAAAAATAACGACAATTTTTTATAAATATAAATTTCTAAGCGTTAAACAAATCATTTAAAACTCTAAAGCCACCCAAAATTTACATGTTTTCTGATTCATGACAAAAAATGACAACTAAGTTCATCGGAGTTTGTCATTAAACCATAAAGATTATAGGCATAGAAAAGTGTCATCTCTTTAAATTTATGGTTTAGAGTAAATGCCGTAAACAAACTTAAATTCCAACTAAATTCTAATGTAAATAAAAAAGAAACAAATAAAAAAAATATAAATACAATTACTTTTTTTTATTTGTTTTAACATATTAATTATAAAAAATAACAAATAAACATAAATCGTCGAGTGGCTTGTACACTTAGACCAGCCTTTCTCAAAGTGGGCGATAACGCCCCGCGTAAGAGACCCAGAAAAAAAATGGGGGCGCTGTGTAGAGGCTTTTTTTTTCCACTTTACCAACTAATGAAGCATTGTTGCTGTCTTACGTGAGTTTTATTAAAGATGAGAAAATATGTGAAGAACTATTGTTTGCTAGAAATTTAGAGACCGATACAAAAGGTGAAACCATATTCAATACATTGGAAAAGTTTTGTGATGAGAAAGAGACTCCCTTGAAAAATATTATATCAGTTGCTACGGATGGCGCTCCGGCTATGACAGGGTGTCATAAAGGCTTCATAGCGTAGTTATAACATAAAAGAACTCCTTGCTGTACATTGCGTTATTCATAGACAACATTTGGTTGCTAGAAATTTAAGTGAACGACTATTTCAATCACTGCAATTTGTCATTAAAGCAGTCAATAAAATCCGTAAAATAACAGTTCTTTGAATGATAGATCATTTCATCAGCTTTGTGTTACTAATGACGAAGATTTCAACCGTTTGTTGTTTCATACTGAAGTTCGTTGGCTATCAAGAGGCAATTGTCTGACTCGATTTTACAACCTGTTTTACTCTGTGATAGAGTTCTTGGAAACTAAAGATACAGAATTGCGCAACAAGCTCATTACATCAAAGAATGATATAGCTTACATGACAGGCATGTATAAATTGTTCAACGACATGAATCTCCAACTGCAAGGCGATGAACTAAATTTAATTAAAACAAAAAATGTCGCTGCTACTTTCGCAGCCAAACTGCTTCTACACAAAAAGAATATGGGCAGATGTGAGTTTCACAATTTTACGAATTTATCAGTATCCTGCAGTGACGACGATATGTTTGCCTACTGTCAACATTTGGAAAACCTCAACATTGACTTCACCGAACGATATCAGGACATTTTGAACTTGGAAATACCAGACTGGGTGTTGTATCTTTCTGACGTGGATTTCTTGACATTATTGTTTATGTGAAGTAGTTTAGACCCAGACAATATTTCTTTAATTATCACGTAAACGCCCAGTGTACATTACATCGAGTATACAACCAGAAATAGAGACGAAATAAGGGCCGTACATTCCTAGTAACTTATCAGTGATACATCACTTATAAATAGCAACTCTCGCGCTGAAATAAAGACAGCGCCAAAAACTGACCTGTGTGTACGTCTCCGTATATTCCGAAAAATATTCTGTATTTATTGTGATAAAGATAATATCTCTAACAATGCCGTGCTGTTCTATTCGGTGGTGTAGGAAAAACAGCAAACATCTAATTACAAAACAGACAGAATTACATTTCATCGGTAATTAAATATTAAATATGTAATATTGCAATTTTCGTCCATTATAGCAAAGCTCAAGTTAACTGGTCGATTTGAAGTGAAACAGTTGACACCCATTGACGACACCCGTCAATTGTTTTGAACTCGGGCTAGCCAATCAGAGCGCATTTGTCACAGTAATGATATGCCAGAAAAGTTTTCAAACAAATTAAACGACATTTCGTCTCTGTTTCTGGTTATATACACGATGAAGTATATATAATAATATATAAGTAACAGGAGATAGGTTTCGTCACACTTCTGGCGTGCGGTGGTCAACCATACCCAAAATAAAGGAAGAGGGTACTAACCATAGATTTTGTTGTAAAGACTACGTACAAAAATATTTTTATGAATTTTTTTATGGTTAACTTATGTTTGCCATGTGTATGGGGTTCCAAATTAGAATGGTAGAATACAGTGCCAAGTTCTATCAGGTCATGCCGTCTGTACCTATTTCGCAATTGTTTTGGCATTCCGTTATCATGCCATTCGGTATTGATATTTCAGTTATAGGCACTTGGCAGTAAACTGCTACTGAAGGACAGTGCCGGCTTTACAAATGGCGCAGGGTTTTAGGGGGCCACTGCCCCTAAAAGCCTGCGTCTTTCACGGCCCAGGCAAAGTAAACGTACTATTGCTTTTCAACATAATTCCCGAATTTCCGATCACTGGGAAAAATGCAACTTTAAGAATTTCGTTTTGTTCGCGTGCCTACTAGAGGGCGCCAGGTTTATTGTAGTTGCAGTCACCGGAGCCCTACATAGCCTAGCACCGGCACTGTTCCAGGATTATCTATTAATTAATAAACTCGATTATCTAAAAGTGCTTTCCATTTTTATTTATTAAGCGATAATATGATTTCGGTATCAGCCATTGTTCTTATAAGACGACAAAAGTGTAGAACAATGATTTTTTATGAAAAAAACACTGCTGGTCCTGAGAAATGTTTTTCAAGTAGAGAGTTAATTAAATACGTAAGTACAAGTTGATTCTTTTTTAAAACATGTTTTGTGCCCTATTCTAATAAAGCCACAAGTGATCATCAATGGTTGGACAAAGATGTTCCACATATCGCACTGCTACTACAATAGTGTTGTAACTCAAAATATGTGAAATTCAAGATCATACCATTGCTGAACGCAAAATTTGATTCTCTATAGGTGAATGAAACGGTCGTTAGAATATTGTAAGAAACAATTTAAAAAACACTTAACTCAAAATATGACAAAATGTTTGTGAGTAAATTCTAGACAAAACAGTTCTTACTCAAGAATATAAAGTTATTGTTTCAATTTTATTTTTAAAAATATTTGGCAAGCAGGAAATTGTTTAGATGTCTCTAATAAACTTCAACATATACATAAATTTTAATAATGTTTTTACAGTAAGTTAAGTAAGTTTTTAGTAATTTTTTTAGTGTATTTTGACAGTGCGATATATAAATACATGTACAGATATAGCTACGAGCAACGACATAGACTTCTAAAAACCATCAAATATTAAATAATAATGACTGTTTCGAATTCCGGATTTCCGGAAATCGTTTTACTGCGTCGTAGAACAGAACAACTGTCACAGAAAGTCGAAGTTGGATTTAAAAATAATTCTAATGGTGCCATGTAAAAATGCAGTAGATAATTGACCTTTTACCAAAGCAGAGAATAAAAAGTGACGAGTATGGTCACTCTCCGTCCCTCCCTAGCTTTAGACACCGTATAAGAAAAAAAATAATTTAAGATTTTATTTACGAGGGGAATTTTAGGACGTTTTAGTTTGCATGAGCATTGTCGTGAACGCGCTCTAAAAATATTTTATTTTAATTAAAAAACACAATATAACAGATGTTCATAAATTCGAACCACTAGCAGAAATCTCGTAATTTAAAAGGAAAATGTTCACTCTAGATTATTTTAATACTTTTTAATAAAAAGACTGCTAAACGCTTACGATGAAAAATGCCATTTTTGACGGCATTTTTATCTTCATAAATAGAGTAAAGTTTCTTTCTTCCGGAAATCCGGAATTCGGAAAAAAGTAATTAATTATTATTAGGTGGTTTTAACAACTCTATGTCGCTCCATGTAGGAGACACGTTTTTTCGTCAAAAGTGTTTTTACTACATGAAACAAATTATGTACATAGGAAATGAAACTATTTTTCCGTATTTAAATCGCGTATATTTGTTTTTTCAAACAAACCGACGTGTCGGGCACTCTACAGGTCCCATGGTCACGGTTGACTCAGTCAACAACAACAGTCTACAAAAACCTAAGAACTCGATAAATTATGTATATTTTAAGACCCGATGTTACTTCAGTTTGAATTCAAATTTTTCCCGTACCAATACGGTTGATTTTGCTAGAGTCGAGCCGCCAGAGACAGTGGCTTTATTTCAGAACTTATTTTTTTACAAACGAAATTAAGGCCATTTAAAAAATGTATATCGTACATGTATACGTATTCTATTTATTTCAGTTGGTATAAAAAAAAATCATTGGTATATCTAAAGTAGGTGTACCTACTGAATACAGCGGTTTGTAAAATTTGGAGATAAGTTTGTGTGTTATGCGGATTCCAAAGGCATTTGAGGTTGTAGAGACCCTTAAGTTTAAAAAAATTATCGACCAATTCGTGTTGTGGAACCTTTAAGGCTGCCTTTCCACCAAAGCAGTGCGAGGATGCGTTACAAACTCTTTTCAGCATTGCGCGTGCGGGGTACGGTGTGGTGGGTTAAGCGGTGGCGATATGTCAGTGTCAGTTAGTGTCATACATTCAGTAGCTCTAATTTGCTACACCATTTTACACACATTCCTCGTCCGCATCTCTCGCACACATTTCTTGCTATTTTGTATGTACAAATACTTCGCTCTGCTAATCCTTTTCCACCGAAGCTGTGCTAAGCGAGGTTAGGAAAATGAAGCAATCCTATTGGTGGATTTTTCCCCGTAAACTGCTTCGCTACGTCGCAAATCTCTGGTGGAAAGGCAATCTAAACCTCTACTTTAAAAAGTTGTCATTAACAAAAACCAAATATCGTTTATGAAGATGATAGCAGAACGTCTCAATTCGGTCATTCTTGGTCGATATATCGATCTACATGTTAGAAAATGTGTGGTTCGGTAGCATCCACGTTGAGGAGATCCCGACGAAGACCCGTGGCCTATCCCGCCGCACGATTGGTGCCCGTGGCACTTGATATTCCGCCTGTTTAGACTCGGGTCCAACTATCGGCGTAGAGTCACCCTGTGTTTGCCAACAGTGAGAGTGCGCCTTATGAAAATATACATCGTAACCCACATAGTAACCGTGATTAAATTAGAAGATATTCTACATGCATAATTGTTTTTCTCAACTCCTCTTTTGACAAATACAAATTACTAGCCAGCATCCATTGAAAACTGGGTATAAAAGATTTCAAGAAATGTCTAATAAACTGAATATCTTGAATTTTCGTTTTCGTCGCTAACTTATCTAAACTATAAAAATAATTCAAGAGCGATTCATTAGGCAATCGTCGCCTATAGTAAAACTCTCGGGCCCAGTCTATTTGTGAGGGGAACTCCTCTAAATGCAAAACCTAAGCTGCCTATACTTCATCCCTCTTCCTCACAACTGAAGGGGTGAACAGCCCTAGCTAGTGACCTACCTATGATAGGCAACATACATATGTAATCAGTGCTATAGCATGGGATAGCTATACTATACTACGGAACTATAGTACCGTTTAGGTTCTCGAGTTTCTCTCAGAGAAAAGTTTAAGGAGACTTGTATCATGACTGTGTATTTACTCAAATATTTTGTATGCCCGTAAAAATATACATAATTTCATTAAGAAAGAAAATATTCGTAATATTAACGTTAGAATTAAATCCAAACTCATGGTACCACGATTTCGTTTAACTAAAGTAAACCATTATTTCATGGGGAACTTTATACGTTTTTACAATAACAATAAAAGATTCCAGAGAATATATTTAGGTTATCATTTCCTAAGTTTAAAACTTACATTAAAAGTATTTTAGTTGAAAAGTCATATTACAAAATCGAAGAGTATGTGTTAGATAAAGAAGCATGAAAAGACAACAAGAGTCTAGATTCCACACAATTATGATTCAAAGTGTATTCCATAGCATTTAAATTTATTTGAAAAGAGCAATCCCTAGATTTCTTGCTCGTTCTTCTCAGGGAGGTCAGCGTAGTGAACGAGCAGTAGCTTAAAGAAATAACGTTTTCAAGTGTCAAAATTTTACCTGTGGAATGTGTGGAATAAATTATTATTCGACTTTGACTTGGCATTGAGTTTGCTGGGAGACGTTGGTTCGAATCCGACCAAAACTAGTGGAGTAAACGTCCTAACATTCAACAAAACTTAATTATCATAAAAAGAAAGTTATTAACCGACTTCAAAAAAGGACGAGGCTCTCAATTCGACTGTATGTTTTTTTTGTATGTATGTTACGCGATAACTCCGCTATTTGTGAACCGATTTTCATGATTCTTTTTTTGTTGGAAAGGGGGTACTTCCATAGTGGTCCCATTTCATTTTGAAGAAAATCATCCACCTCTAAGGGTGGCTGTTCACGCATGAAGATTCATTTTTATAATAGGCGCCTAATTTTAGTTAAGGAGCAATTATTTTAATGGTTGATTTTGCTATTTCTCCAATTCAAGGCGTTTTTCTCTCAATGTACTTTGAGTAGCGAGAAACGATTTTTAAATCTCCAGTGTCAAGTCCTGTATAGTGGCGAATTTAAGGATATTTCAATAAAATTTAGCAAATAGACGTAATTCCACTTACTTTTGAGGTCGGTTTTTTTAGTACTCTGTACTGAGATTATTATAACAATATTATGTTGTTAATCAAGATGGTGTTGTATAATGTTTTATTTAATTTTGTTTAACAGGTAGAGAAAATAATAAGAGAAAAGAAGCAGCAAGAGTTGGATTTGTCTCACAACTCCAACTCCAACTACAGTTGGCTACGATCGCGGCAAATTGCAAATGACTATTCAGCACATGATGAGATCGTACATCTTATACCTATTATACATAAGGTAATTAGTTTAAATAGATACTAGAAACCAAGACCTTAACCGACGTTCTATAGCCAAGAGCACATAAATGTTGACACTTTGGACTGTTCATAACGTAAGAGGCATAGAGTTGAAAAAGGTTTTAAAATCTCTCACTAGAAGTCACCAACGGCGCCATCGAGTATATAACCAGAGGAGACGAAATAAGGGCCATCTTTTCCTGGAAACTCATCAGTCAAATATACTGGTGTCACTTTTAAATCCACCATACGACATAAAGTATACTGCACTGTAGTATCGCTCGTGCTCTTACTAACTGAGCTACGGATAAAGTTGCCGAGTTGCCTAAAATTCTCCTGTGTTTTTTTGTTAAAGGTAGTGACATCCAGTGAGAGATTTTAGAACCTTCAACTCTAAGCCTCTCACGAGAACCATCGAGTATATAACCAGAAATAGAGACGAAATATCATTTAATTTGTTTGAAAGCTATTCTGCTATACGGTGACAACTGCGCTCCGATTGGCCAGCCCGAATTCGAAACAATTAACGGGTGTCGTCAATTGTTTTACTTCAAATCGTTCAGTTTCACTTTAGCTTTGCTATAATGGACGAAAATTGCAAAATTACATATTACATATTTAATTACCGATGAAATGTGATTCTGTTTCTTTTATAATTAGATGTTTTGCTGTTTTTCCCACACCACCGAATGGAACAGCCCCCATTGTTAGAGATATTTATTAGCTTTATTACAATAAATACAGAATATTTTTGGAATATACGGACACTATAATAATATACGACTTCAGGTTTCTAAGTTGTGATTTCATTGCAAACGAGAGTTGATATTTAAAAGTTGGAAGAAGAAGAAGGACCTTATTTCGTCTTTATTACTCGATATAGGTATACATATAATTGTGTTCTCTTATCTCAACAGATGTCACCAGACAACTGCGCAGCGGTAGCTGTCAAACTTGACAGCATCATCATGGACAATCCAAATGTCAAACTTTGTGACGTTTTATCCGCATTCAGCAAACTTATAATAGAAAAAGACAGCCTGGAGGTGATAAACAAACGAGTGCATGAGAAGAAGAAAGTGAACAGAGTCCATCCTGAATTAACACCTCCAGGAAGGCAGCCTACGGTGTCTTTTATTGTTGATGATTATTTATAACAATTACATTGTGTAACAATTTCTCAAATAGTTTCTGGTTCTGGTTTGATAATGTCGGCTTTTGTTTAATTGAGCAGCAAGAACATACGTCGTATTTATAACTTCTTTTTATAAAACCGACCTTCAAAGTTGAAGTGCGCGAAACCGGATTCATCTTCTAGTTTGCCACCCTTAGAGGTGGAATATTTCCTACAAATTTAAATGGGACCAATACTGAGGTACCCTCTTTCCAACAAAAAAGAATCATAATTGGTTCACAAATTATCGCGTAACATACGTACAAAAAAAAAACGTTCGAATTGAGAACTCCTCCTTTTTTAAGTCAGTTAAAAAGTACCTAGGGATCAAGCACATTTTTGCCGTCCACTAACTAAAATGCGGCTAAATAGCAAAAGATAGAGCACAAGATTCTCTTTTAAAAACTTAAAATTAGTCATCGAGCATATAACCAGAAATAGAGACGAAATGTCATTTAATTTGTTTGAAAACTATTCTGCCATATCATTACCATGACAACTACGCTCCGATTGGCTAGCCCGAGTTCTAAACAATTGACGGGTGTCGTCAACTGGGGAGCGCGGCACTGGGGAGCGTAGCGTGAGTTTCTACGATACGACGTCGTGCCGGGTGTCGTGACACGTTACGATGTCGTGGCGTGAATTTTTACGTTCGTACGTCGTATCGTGTTTATGTGTAAGAGCTCATAATGGGAACGATTTCTGAATAGGACCCCTAAAACTTTTGTTGCGACTGTCGCTGTACTTACATAGCTACATGGCGATATTTACATAATCTCACATATCTACGCATTTCTGTATTCTTTGTCATCAATTAAGGTTCTTTTTTTACTGTGTATATTAATAAAATCGTAGCTTACTTTACATTTGTTTTCCTTTATTAGATTAAGTTATAATGAAAAAATTAATTTGTTTTATCTTGTCTATCTTATTTGTACGTCCTATTGCTGGGTACGGGTCTCTTCTCAGGGGAGGATTTAGGCCATAGTCCGCCACGCTGATGAGTGTTGTGAACCTTTTTTGACATTCAAGTTTCATCACGATGTTGTCCTTCACTGAAATGCTCATGTTAAATTCGCACATAATTTCCGAGAAACTCAGAGCCTGGGATTCGAACCCACGATCCCTGCTTGAGAGGTGGCTGGTCAAACCATTGGCGCATTTGCGCTTTGCATCCGATTCATATACGTTCCTAATCCGAGACTATACGAATCTAGAAAACTCGGACCCCACTTCAAAATACAAATATCGCTCGTACACCTAACGATAAAATGATCACTGTGACATTTCGGTTTTTTTTTTATTTATTTACATTATTTATTTTGCATTTCACATGGGTTTATAACCTTAGGACTATTTTAGTAGGTAGGTACATTCATGTGTTACCCCGTAAGGGTGTAGCAAATTACACTTAAAATTAAGATTAGAATTAAAATTGAGATCCATTTTAGATTTGAACATAATTGATTAACATGTATTTTTATTACTAATTATACATATATTTATTTATTCATTGTTATACATAATAATATTTATATATAATTTAAAATTCCAAATATAACTAGATTTGTATTACGATATGTTGTTATATTATGTTAATTATTTACAATCGTCATTCAAGTACTCA